>NC_048231.1:97955592-98110431 GCF_002007445.2 Ailuropoda melanoleuca
CGCTCCCGGAGCTCCCTTCTCAGCCTGCTGTCTCAAGCGTGCGGGTCCGCGGTCTGTCCACTCCCCCTTGCAGGTGGCTACCGCTTCCCGGCGCCCTGACACGGCGGCTCCCTCCCCCTTCTGTTTAGCTTCCGATATCTGTGCGCGGTTTCACGGCTCCCCGCTTCGTACCTCGATACTCAGCGCTGGAGATGTTCATTTGTAGAGATCCAGATGTATCTTCCTGCGTCTCAGGCTGATTCCGTGGATATTCCTGCTGGTCTGGTACCTATCCAGCTCAACTCAGGGGACCGGCTGAAAAAGGTGTCCTACTCCTCCGCCATCTTAACCTCCTGTACCAAAATTTCTACACTATCTTATAATAATCTGAGTTCCATGCTTTGAGTCTTTTATAGCCACAAATATGTAAATGTCATACAAAGACAGTCAACTAACATGTTTTTTCAGCAGCTTGTGGTCTAGAATTGTGCCGTGGTTGCTATAGGTCAATTAAATGTTACTTGGGATTTAATACGGAGCATTACCAACACAGAACAGTTGATAATAAAACAGCATAATAAATTAACCTAAACACAAATAGAGAAAAATTGTCCAATGTGCAGAATAATCTTTCATTTCTAGGACTTTCCCTGTGTTTTCTACAACAGATTAGATCAGCAAATTTGTGGCACTAAAGAGTATTTAAAGTTCTCTGAAAAGGAGCTGATCAGAAAAATACCCATTCTCTCCCACTCAATTTCTACCATTGAAAACTAAAGTTTTAAACAACACTGGGCAACAGAAATACAATGTGAGCCAGATATGAGCCACATTAAAAAAAAAAGGGGGAAAAAGTTGATGAAATTAACTGCAATATATTTTGTTTAACCTAACATATCCAACATATCACCATTATCAGCATGCAATAAATATAAAAAATGAGATAAATCAGTGGAAAGATATTCTGTGCTCATAGATTGGAAGAATTAACATTGTTAAGATGTCCATACTACCCAATGCAATCTGCAGATTCACTGAAACCCCTATCAAAATTTCAAAGATTTTTCTTCCAGAAGTAGAAAAAAAAATACTAAAATTTGTGTAGAACCTCAAAAGACCTCAAATAACCAAAACCACATTGAGAAAAAAGAACAGAGCTAGAGACATCATGTTAGCTGATTTCAAATTGAACACCAATAGTACCAAATATACAGACCAATAGTACTCAAATTGGTATGGTATTGGCATAATAACAGACACATAGATCAGTGGAATGGAATGGAGAGCTCAGAAACATATCCATACATAAATGGTCACTTAATATATGACGAAGGAGGCAAGAGTATATGTAATCTCTTCAATAAATGGTGTCGGGAAAACTGGACAGCCACGTGCAAAAGAATGAAACTGGCCCACTACCTTACACCATATACAAAAATCAACTCAAAATGGTTTAAGACTTGAATGTAAGACCTGAAACCATAAAACCCCTAGAAGAAAGCATAGGGAGTAAGCTCCTTGACATTGTTCTTGGCAATGATTTTTTTTTTTTTTTTTGTATCTGACACCAAAAGCAAAGGCAACAAAAGCAGAAATAAACAGGTGGAACTACATCAAACCAAAAAGCCCCTGCACAGCAAAGGAAACCATTAGCAAAGTGAAAAGTCAACCTACAGATGGGAGAAAAATATTTGCAAATCATGTATCTGATAAGAGGTCAACATCCAAAATATACAATTAGAAAAAACCCTCATACAACTCGAAAGTAAAACAAAACAAAACAAAACCTGGACAGCTACATGCAAAAGAATGAAACTGGACCACTTGTTTACACTGTACATAAAAATAAACTCAGAATGGATTAAGACTCTAAATGTGAGACCTGAAACCATGAAAATCCTAAAGAGAGCACAGGCAGTAATTTTTCTGACATCATCCATAGAAACATTTTTCTAGATATGTCTCCTCAGGCAAGGGAAACAAATGCAAATAAACTATTGGAATTATACCAAAATAAGAAAGCTTTTGTGCAGTGAAGGAAACCAACGAAACGACAAAGCAACCTCCTGAAGGGGAGGATATATTTGCAAATGATATATCTGACAAAGCGTTAATATCCAAAATATATAAAGAACTTATACAACTCAACAACAAAATCCCAAACAACACAATTAAAAAATGGGCAAATGACCAGAATAGACATTTTTCCAGAGGTGATGTGGATGGCCAGCAGACAGGTGAAAAGATGCCCAAGATCATGAATTATCACAGAAATGCAAATCAAAATCACAATGAGGTGTCACCTCACAGGGGTTAGAATGGCTATTATAAAAAAGACAAGAAATAACAAGTATTGGCGAGGATGTAGAGAAAAGGGAACCGTTACATCACTTATATGTGGTCTCTAAGCAAACAAACAGAGCTCAGAGATACAGAGAACGTACTCATGCTTACCGCAGGCAGGGGAGGGAGGTCTGCAAAAAGGGGGAAGAGGGTCAAAAGGTACAAACTTCCAGTTACAAAATAAATAACTCAAGGGGATATAATGTTCAGCATGGTGACTACAGTTAATACTGTCTTGCATTTCTTTGTTGAAAGTAGATCTTAAGGTATCACAAAAAAAAGTGTAACTATGGCAACAGATATTAATTAGACTTATCGCGGTGGTTACTTTGTAATATGAATATTAAATTGTTGCATTGTACACCTGAAACTGATAAGTTACATGTTGACTATACCTCAATTTAAAAGAGAGGTATTTGCAATTTTTAAAAGGTATTTTATACTTTGAGCAGCACATCTGTATTTATACCAGCCACATCACTGTTCTTAATAGCCATATGCAGCTAAGGGCTCTCACAGAGGAAAGTACAGAAGTAAACTTTGAGTCACAGATATTTAAATTCTCTTCTACAAACAGTAATAAACATTTGAGAAAAAGCAAGATTTACTTTTATGCAAACTTTATCCCATGTAAAGCTATTTCAATGGACAATACTTTAAAAAGAGAAAAGCAAAAAATTATAATTTATTCTAAATGAACTAAGTTACCTAGATGGTTTCTGATATACAATAATACTTCTTGGCAGTTTTAGTAGAAGAATGCACACATGTTTTTAAATTTCATTATTATTGGCTGTGACCCTTCGAAATAGCTTTATTTTACATTATTTATGGCAGGCTCTAGTGAAAGAGATTTCAGCTTAATTTCAATTTTAATTCTAGCCGTTATGGTTATTTGATCTGGGACAAATTCTTTTTAAAAAATATAATACTACTGATTTTGTGGTTGTTATGGAGATTGGAAATACTATAAGAATGGGCATAGTCTCTGGCACTTACTTTATAATTAACATAATAAAGACCTCCTCTTATATCATGAAACCTTTAATAAATTAAGAACAGACAGTATCAAGATGAAACTTGACAAAGAGCCTGTTGGCACGAGAGGATCTCTGGGAAAGTAAGTTAAAGGAAGGAATAGTAACCACTTTTGTTGACTATGTATTGAGCCAGCAAACCAACGTCTTCACATGTAATAACTTAAATAATCTTCACAATAATTTTTAAAAACTGGCCTGTTTAATGAGTTTATGAAAGATATTGTCTAGGTTTCTTTTTTATGTTTCATTTATGTGTCATGGAATTCTCTGGGTCAATAATTAATGAAAATAATTGGAATATGACTTTGGATATCACATTATAGGTTTTTCCCTTATTTCTTTTCAGCAATATATTTTCTCCAATAGTAAGGGGATATTGCCAAGATATAGAGTGAAAATACATTTTCCCTGTTAAACTATCCTGATTCCACTGCCCTTGCCCTTTTCAAGGACTGAAATAGGGAAGTTGGAGGCCCACAAAATGACAATTTCCTCACTCATGTTTGGGCAGTTTTGTGATCCCCTTTTAAAATTTTATGTTCCTTTATGGTCATCTTTGGGGTCCACCTGGACCACCTACAACGAATGGTCCTTTTCCACCCTAAGCCACACGTTACCCACCACTGTTCTCTTTAAAGCTCTGGCTCCAGTACCAGCCCTCTAAAATTTGAGCATGTACATCAAATTCTGTGATTGCTTACGTTTGTACTGGTAAATATTATTGGTCTTAATACTGTTCCAATTGTTTTATTATTATCAGTGACTTTCTGGAGTGTCTGTTTTTTGAAAAAAATGTATTTACAGAAAGGAAATTATGCATGTCAATACCATAATAATACAGTACATTGCTTACAAATAGTTAAAGGCAGAATTATCATTTAAATTATGAGTTACTCAAATTTAAGTGTATCTCATATAGCCCGCAAATTTTATACGGTTCATGCGTTCTAAGCCACGTCGATAAGTTCTGTTCTTTATAAGCTACCCAGTCTGTGGTACTTTGTTACATCAAACCCGAACAGACTAAGACACTGTTGATGCTTGGTTTTAATCCATTTTAGCACAGAGGTATTTTCATTCATCCCCATGTTAAAGCAGAGCTTTTACTACTAAGGCATGATTTTACTGGTAGGGAACAGTGTTTCTGGTGTCTTGGTGCCTAATGTGTGCACCAAGTTCTCTCCAGCATGCCTGGGAAGAAACGTCCACATTTTTTCCGTACTGTAAGACCTCTGAAACTCTTAGCTTGCTTCTCTGCTTGACCTTCTAGAACCTTGCCTTCCTTGCACATATTCTGCTTAAGAGCCATCAAGGGGCCAAGAGCATATCTGTGCAGATGTTTAAAGCACTTCTCTATTCTTTTCTATATTCTGATATTTTGCCATTCAACTCCCAACCACTTCCACAGCCCCTATGGGACTCTGATCCCATTTTCTCCACTCAGCAAGACAAGTGCTCTTTTTCTGGTCTAATGGTCTTTGCAGCATTTTGAAAAATTCTCCCAGTGAGAAATCTAGGGTTAATGCATGTCTCCCTTCATGGGCTTTCCTCTCTTAAAATCTTAGTATAGTATACTGCTTTCAAATGTGTTATTATACATTTTTGCCCCATTTTTATAATTGTTCACAACCATTGGATCAATGTGATGCCAGCTATTTCGTCTTGTTCAGAACGTATTAAGTTCTTGACGTCGCTTCAGTCCCTCCCCGAACAAATCAGAAAATTCAATTAAATCTTCTTTGAACTTTAAACCTGCTCTCCAGCACTCTGTTACTTCTCTGGTCTAGATCATTATTCTCTCTTCCCTGCCTTCCTACACTTTCAACTTGCATCTCCAGTTCCAGTACATCCCCTACAGTAAAGAACGGGATTCTAGAAACACAATTTATATTATGTCACTCTCCAGGTGAAAACTTTTCAACAGCTTCTCATTAAACTTGGAGTATTTGAACTCCTTACAATGACCTATAAAACTTGGGATGATGTAAGCCTCTGAAATCATTTTCTTTTCATTTCTTTGTTCCCCCTTTATGTTTCGAAAGCATTAATTTTTTTTTAATTTCCTGAACCGGCAAAGCTCTACCCATAACTATACTTCAGCACGGTCTATTTTTTTATGGCCATGACATTACACTCATGATTCTTCCTCTGACTTCCTTCTCTTGTTTTAGCTGACAGCTTTAATGTCATTTCCCTGGTGAGGCATTTTCTGATCACATAGAACTTTACCCTTAAACTCACAGCAACCTGATCTTTTAATTCTAGCCACATGCCAGGTGTGATTTCCTACTTGTATATAGGTATTTGCTTTTGTTTAATATCTATATTTTCTGCCAGGTGTAGCATCTTGAGGACAGAGACGTCCGTATTTATAACTGTATGTCCAGTGCTTCTATATGGTACATAATAGGGGCTATACACTTGGTCATTGAATTAATGAAGAAATATATGGAACTTCAAAAAGAAAGTTTTCAAAAGCAACACTTGGAGGTTTAATAGAGAACCAAAAGTTTCAAAAAACATCTTAGAGAATTGGTACTGGGAAAAAACCAACCAAGATTACCTATCCAATCATCATGTGGATGCAAAAATCCCTCTGATAACATCACCTGCGCTTATATCCTTCTAGTCCTGGGGAACTCACTATTTCACAAGGAACTATATTCTATTTTCAGACAGTTCTCATTATTTTAAAAAGTTAGTTTCTTATTACACTTAATGTAATTTAGGCCCTATATTGAATTGTTTTACTTGTTATAGCAATAGTTCTCTCACTTTTCAAAAGAATTCTTAAAACAATGATACATACATACATTTTCTTTCCTTTGTGATTTCTTCTGAAATCATACTACTAAAAGATACAATTGAAAATTCTTACATTTCATTGACTGTTAAAGAATGACATTCCATTTTGGATGTTTTGTCACCACGAGAATTCTTTAAGCTATATTTTGGGTCTCTTTCTTTATCCCATATTTGCATGCACTACAAATAAGAATTTTGAATTTCAATCAAAACGAAAATGATAGAGATTTTTTAAAACCAAATTTATATAAAAAAAAGTCTCCTGTTAGCTAACATTAAGACATGTCAAAAAATTCTAAATCTTTAGTGTTTGCATTTGTCCATTATCTTATCACATAAGAAATGAAGATCTTTGTATGTGTATGTATACATTGGAATAAATAGAATAACTGTTTAAGACACTGTTTAAAACCGGGAAGACTCATATACAATGTGGAAAATGCACTTGCCCACTTTGGCTCAGCGTGTGTGTGTATGTGGATCATTTAGAAACATCTGTACTCTCTATACATCTCTAAACATCTACACCACAGAATTGTAACAGTGATCAAATGAGAAAATGTATTTCAAAGAATTTAAAAGAAATTTTAAGTGAACTGTTCTAATATTGCACATTGTAATCAAATAATTTTTTAATTGTTATACATTTTTAAATAAATAAAATGAAACACCACTCACAGACACAATTGCTTGATTTTATATGCATGAAGCATTTGCAAAATTGAATTATTTTGTTATTATGGTTCTTTGGTCCCTGTTTCTGACTCATTTTTACCACCGTTATTCTTTAGGATATAGAGGTTTGCTTACAGAATGACCCACGTTCTCTTAGCTCCTCTTTGGGACTGCATTAGACACCTTTAAAATTGCATTAACTTTCATAGGTCACAGAGGTTATTGTTTCAGCACAATAAATTATATTTTCCAAATTGCTGCCTATGGACCATTACTTATCTAGGAAAATGGAAGTGTTTGGTGGTCTAATTACATATCCAATCCTTTCATTATTCTGGCTAAATAAAAATATAAACCAGATGTGACAAAATGGTGTTTTAGTCATTATACTAAAATCTAATAAGACAAATCATTTTTACATTCATATGGAAAATGATTGCTGATATAAGAATATGTAAGCAACCCTTGTCAAGATGATATTGTAAGATTATGCATTCATTGTCCTTTCTCTCTTCTGAACATAGAAGAAATAAGACCTATTAATAGGTCATTAAGAAACATAGGTATGTTCTGCGTACAAGTAAAACTCTCCACTGCCCAGAACAGCAGTCTAGTTACAATTAGGGCTTTGCCTTTCCCTGGATCCAAATATGGGCCATGGGTCCTGCAACATGACCCCAAGAGCGACAACAGCCAAAGTCACTCCTTATAGAGCAAAGTTGGAGGGAAGGAGAAAGACAGTCAAGATAAACCAGAATTTCTCAAATGTCTCATCAAATCAAAGGACTGCTTCCAAAGTCAATTAAGAAAAAAGAGGGAACACACCCAAGTAGCTTACAAACTAAAAAACAGATTATAACCACAGTTACAGCTGTTGCTAAATGCAAGTGAAGATTCTGAAAAATTTTAACCCATTAAAGTTTAAATCTAGATACTTGAAATTTTCTAGAATTTCCAGTACTCCACAAAAAAAAAAGTCAAAAAGAAACCAGATAATTATCATTAAATACTTCACTCATGCATCAAATTCTTTCTCCCTCTTAAACCAGATAAACCAAGTTTTATAGCTGAGTTTTACAGATGAGGCTTAGCAAAACCTTAAGAAACAGATCTTCAAAATGCTTCAGAGAAACTCAAAAGAACACATTTCCTAACACATTTTATGAGACAGTAAATTATTGAAATGAACTTGATGAAAATAGTATGAGAATTACAGATTAATCTACGATTATGACTACAAAAATCCTAAGTGATGATCTTGGCAAATGCAATCTAGAAGTGTTATAAAACATTCATCATGACCATATGGTGTTTATTCTCAGAATTCAAGGAAGGTTCTCTATCAGAAATGTATTAATTTATTTCACCACTCCAATTGAGAAAAAAACAGTATGGTTATTACAAAAAAAATGATAAAACAAATTAAAAATATTAACCCTATTCATGATGAAAACTAGGAGCATAAAAGGACTTTACCTAGTTAGAGTCTCTACTTGAGGCTTATCTCAAATATTGTTCTTCACATGAGCACTGAGAAATGTATAGAATTGTTGAATTCATCATATTGCACACCCGAGGCTAATAACATTGTATGTTAATTATGCCTGAATTAAAAAAAAACAAGACAAAAAAATGAATATATTGTTCTTCACAGTGAAACATCAAACCTCTCATCAAGTTCAGAAACAAAAGTACTATAAAGTCAGCCTGTAAATCTGCTTTCAGTGCTCTACCCCAGTAAAACAAGAATGTGTAATAAGAATGCAAGAAAAAAAAGTAAATACTGGTTAAAAAAAAAAAGATAATTTTGCTATTATATACTTACAAAATATATATCCAAGACAATGCACAGGCCATTTATATAAAAAGAACATAAATGAATTTTCTTAGCAAAAGTTCAAACCAATTTTAGAACATAAGAAAAACTCCAAGAATTCTAAATCTATAAACAAACTTGTTTTTTTAAAAGATGCCTATGAATAAATCAGACATCTATGCAAAACTCCTTTTGAGAGGCTTACAAAAATTTTTGTAAGTCGTGAAAGGGTTCCTAAGTATTTGGAGCCATCTTGCATTTATGGATAATGCATTATAGTAACAACGTCATGTTTCTCTGGAGTAAACTTTAAATTTATGCATTTCCAATAAGGGAAATCTGCAGGGAATTTGTCAAGTCGTAGAGAAATTCACATAGAAGAGGGTAAAGAGAGTGAAGTTTCAAGAAAAACTATGCCATTTCTGAAAACAAAACAAAACAAAAAAGACATTACTTCAATCACCATCAGATATAGACAGTTATTTACAATAATTAAGATAATGTCTACTGGTTCCACGGATATTATGCCATGTTTACAGACATTGTGGAAAACATTAAAGCAAGGAAAGTATGCTCAACTTAATTCATAAAGAAATATACTTTGAATAGGGTTTTCTATTAAATAAAATCAAATACATTATAAGAATGCCCTCATATTTTTCTAGGAACTTTTCCTTTAGCCATTTTACAATTTGCATATATAAAACAAAGTCAGGTAATGACCTTTATGTCTTTTGACAAATTACGTTACCTTAAAAATGAACTAACAACAGTAAACATAATCAAATACCAAAATACTAATGGTCTTTTCCTTAAAAATGAACTAACAACAGTAAACATAATCAAATACAAAATACTAATGGTCTTTTCCTACTCTTTGTGGATGCATTGTTTTCACTGTTTTGTTAAAATAGTAATTATACACACATATATGGTTTATAGATACAGATAGGAGATCTATATCTGGATTGTAAGCTCCATGAGGTCAAAAATATCGTTTGTCTTGATCACTGCTTTCTGACCAACACCTAGAACAATATCTGCCACATGTATCAGAAATATTTTCTTGAATGAAAAATATTAGTTATCTCTTAAATAAAGTAGATTCCCTTCTTAACTTCATTCCATGTATTCAAAAACACGTTATCATGGCAACGGGATTAGAAAATTTTGTGTTGGAAATATTTAAAAAATCATTTGGTCTATTGCCAGTTTTTGGAGATAATTTCCTGGGGGGAAGCTGTACAATAAGACATTTTATAGAGCAGAAACAAGGAAATATTCTAAGTGTCAGCTTGCCAATTTTTCTAGACGTGTAAGTTAATAAATCCTTGAAAAATACCCTTTTCAGTTTAAAAATATAGTATGTGCAAGATCTATACAAATAGAAGCACAATCTTTGTCCTTTTGTTTCTGAGTCAAGAATCAAAATATGGATTTTAATACAGACTTATATTTAAGTTTTGGGGGCAAGGAGAATATTTTAATGGGAATGCTTTGACATTTGAAAAGGTGGAATTCCAAGAGAGCAAATAGCCTATTTCTTCCTTGGTGTGTATGTGTGTGTGTCTCTGAATTATTTTTTAGAAAGTGAGCCAGTGACCACTTCTCATGTATTTGTATTTAATATTTTGATTTATATTTTTTCAATAGGCTTTCTCAGTCTTTTTTTTAAATTTTTGTTTAGAGAGGACAAATTTCAATGTGAATAAGCAAATCTGCTCTTTTCTATGTAGTCTATGCATTTCTGAATCCTTTCCTATTTCCATGAATAAGAAGATTATAAAATATAAAATCATTCTATGACTGTTTACTTCTTCATGGTACAGGGGGGAAAGGAAATTAAAACCAAATCTAATTAATCCCATGAATGGATAACCACATTGTGTATTAAATCTTATCTAATTGCTGTTTTATAATATAGCCAAGTAACTCACAATCACAGTTACCACGAGCTATACTTTTAATAGTATCCTTAATGAAGCTACCAGGAACATTTTTAGATGTTCTGTTTTTAGACTACAGAAATAAACACACACATGTAGTCATTACTTCTATTTTTTTAAACATATATAAGCTAAATATAATTTGGTGAAACAAATTGAGGAATAGGAGCAGGTTAAAGGTACAGACCTAATTAAAGATCTTCATGTGATTTCCATATAATTTATATTCCTATAGATGAATTAATATAACTTATCATTCAGATTGTTTCATACAATATGGTATTCCTATATACTTATGTCCTCTAAATGCTGCTCTATATATTATCTTCATCATTATTTTATAATGTCTTAGGTCATTGCTAGATTTTTACATAGAAAAATGCTTCAGAATGTGAAAGGAGGCGTTTGACCTATTTAAAGGAATATCTCCCTGTTGTAGCCACAGTGATTTCTAGAGATCAGAGAAATGGCCTTGAATTCAAGGGTAAGTGTCTAGCTCTTCACAGTAACTGGATTAAGCTAACTAAAAATTATGCAGGGTAATGGAACATATAGATTCCATATTGCTTTTCAATTGTGATATAAAATAAAGAAACTGTTTATACCCAAATATATCCTATCATTCTTTAAGGAATCTAGAATATGATTAAATTGTTCTTTATATTTTATAATATTTGTGAACATCTTTTCATTGCATTTTACCGTCTTAAAATTAAACAGAAATTCTATAACTTTTTATTTCCCCATTAAATTTCATGTATTCTCTTCACTTTGAAAGGGCACTTTATGTATTGATTTCCATTTCCTCTTACCTTATTTAAACATTTGATATACAGTATGTTTCACCTCCCATATCTATGACTGTTTGATAACTTCAGTTATAATGTAGGTATTTCTGGTGAACGTGTTCTGATGAGGACTAAATGCAGACCACATCATTGAACTAAAATATCGCTGTTGGTGATTTTCATATGTTCGATGATATCCAATGTTGGTATATTTTCCTTCATATTTAACTTCAGTATTTATACTACACAAATTTTTTACTTTTACATCATCAGTAGGCACATGGGAGGTGGTGCTTAGGGAAACTTTGAGTAGAGCCGTCATATCCCTCTTTACTTAAAGATTTGCAATATTATTTTATTATTGCCATGTCTGTCAAGAACACTATAGAACTCTGACTATAAAACTTGCTTACACAGTCAGATGTGAGGACAAAAATATTGATTCAATCATGGATGATTTTCTAGTAGCACAGTTGATGTTCCATGTTTACTTCTGGTTATTAAATTTTAACAATTATTTCTACGGCACGTGAGACTGATGGCCTCAATAGCAAAAATTCATGGTGACATGGCATTCAAATTTTAAGAACGTATCTGCCATTTTTACAAATCCCTGTTTTGAAAAATGTCAGTATCTGGTAAAAAGAAAGTGGTGTAAATTGCATAAGTAAATTTGCATGGGTATAAGCAGAAAGTTGACAGAGTTCACATTTTGTAGCAGTAAGCAAAGAAGAAAAATCTCAGTAGCTTAGACAAAACTGGAATTTCCTCTCCCATGGAAGATAATGACAAGCTCAGAAATGCAAGTGATTTGTAATATAACTCCGACAAAATTATATTTTATTCTATTTATCACTTTTTATCTCTTTGTGGAAAATAAAGTCAGTTATATGTGTGCCTTATTTGTGTATTACAGAATTGCTGGTGCAGAAACAAAAAAACAAGGTGATGATGGGCTAGAGAGACGGAGGGAGGGGGAGTAGGGAGGAAAAAGTAAATAAGTTGCTTTTAACTTCTAGAAAATAGTAAAATGAAGAATTAAAATAAACCCACACTATTAAATCTTCTGCTTATGTTACCCTCATCCCATTAAATGTACCTGAACTCTACTCTTTTAAAGATACATTTTAGCAGTATTAGCTTTATTAGATTTATTTAAATAAGTCTATTACCTCTGGGTACATAAAAATAAATGCCTTCATCTATTTCAACATATAGTCAAAGATTAATTCTAGCTGCAGGATGTAAATTTTAGGGTTTTTCCATAGAATCTAGAATTTAGTATATGCTTTTAATTAAAAATAAATTTTAAAAAATGACTGAAACACTGACTCAGCATTAATAAAATTTGCATATGTAAATTTACAGACCCAAGAATTCCGACAAATATTCTCAGTGAGGGGTCAATGGGTGTCTGGTGGATCTTATTAGTACTATATTACAGATCTGATTAACATTGGTTAAGATACTAAGAGACCATATCACATTAGGATATTAAAATTGGTAGATGGTCAGTTGAGGTTTCTGTTTAATTTCTGAAAGTCTTTACTAACTAGTCATATATTGGATAAACACATACAAGGATTAAATGTAAAATTTATTTGCATTTAATACATTCGTTTGTTACAAAAATACACTGTATTACTAATTTACTTATTAAGTGGCAAAACTGAAATTCACATTTAGGGTTCATGTTTATAATGTCTATGTCTGTTCTATACAATCTCTCCCTGGACACACATACACGCACTGATTCATACATATGCTAAATACATAGCCATATGCAAAATACAAACCTATTGAGATCTCTGTGCAGACTTGAGCTTGCTTTTTCACCAAAATTATATTTTGACTATTTTGCAATTTAAAACTATTCTTAAAATGTCATTTTAATGGATTCATAACATTCTAAGGTAGGAATATACTGTTATTTGAAGTTATTCTCCTATTACTAAATATTTCCTTCTCCTTTCAAGCCTTTAAATATTATAAGCATTACACCAATAAACATCTATGCATATAAGTTTCTGTTGTAATTTCTCACTGTTAACCTCAGAGAAACTCCTAGAAAGTGGAACCTGCACTGAAGAGTGGAACAGCTGTTAAGTTATGGTGCTGATGGCGTCTCAAGAAAAGATATTAGGGGCGCCTGGGTGGCTCAGTCAGTTAAGCATCTGCCTCACATCATGACATCAGGGTCCTGGGATCAAGCCCCACGTCTGGCTCCCTGCTCAGAGGGGAGCCTGCTTCTCCCTCTGCCTGCCATTCCCCCTGCTTGTGCTTTCTCTCTCTCAATCTCTGTCAAATAGATAACTAAAATCTTTTAAAAAAAGAGAGAAGGTTTTAATTTTCACTGCTATTAGGGCATAACCCTAAGTCATCATATGGCATTCATTAAATAAACAAATACATCATCGACACCTAGCCTGCTGCAGATACTGTGGAGACGGGATGACAGGTACACAGTCCCTGATGTCTGGGTGTGAGAGTGAGTGTGTGTGGAGAAGGGGCAGGGGGGCAAAAATGGATGCAAATATAATTAAAATCACATACTATTTTGAGTGCTCAACAGGAAATGTCAAGGATATCATATGGACAATAGAAGGATGGTTGCGGCTACTGTAGGCTTTATATTATTTGTAATAATAGAATATCAGGACTGAGAACAATAATTTGATCAGGAATTCTAAAGGGCTTCTAAAAATTTTTTCCCAAGGATCTCTGTGTGGAAAGGAGATATTTCCATTCGTATAAATAATTTGGTAAATGCAGACTGCCCACCCAGATAATCTGTCTCATTTCTACTTTTTGTTTTCTTCTACCAAATGCTCAGTTTTCCTGAAGGCCACGCCTCAATTAATTAGCTACTACCCAACCTCCTCGCTTCTGAGGTGGTGTATTTCTTCCCCTACAGGTTTTTTAGTTTGCTTGGGGTTTTGCTAAACTATTCTACTGCTTTCCAGTTTTCAGTCTTGGGAACGCCATGGGTAGTTTATGTTCTTGAGGTCTTTCACCAAATGATCAGTGAAGCAAGATTGCTGAGGACAAGCAGAGCTTGAGGCTAACCTGATTTTTGTGGCTTACTGCATTCTTACTTCTTCTAGGCATTGCCTCAGGGCCAACTGGATTTGTAGTGATATACTTACATAATCATGATTTAATTTTTCTTATGGGAAATTATGCAAGTTCAGGAGCTCTACACCCTTTTACTGAAATAATTATTTTCAAATCCCTTGAAAGTGATTACATAATTCAGGGGAAGTAAAATACCCACCGCGAAAATTTTTTTTTTAAAAAGTGATGTTTAATTTTTCTTAATATGCTTCTTCTGTAAAGGAAAAATGGTGTTTTTGTTCAAAATTATGAAGCAAGAAACTATTTCTGATATTTACATACTAATCTGGAAAAGGATATATATGCTTTATTTCCCAAAGTATACTATTGCAGTTAGACATTCTGGTAGCCTTTTACTCCGGGTGAGAATCTGTGTTTTAATTTCTTCAGAAGACAACACCCCTCAGTAAGGAAATTACATTGTGTCATGACTGATCATACAGAAATTACTTTTCAGGAAGGCAGGGAGGGAGGGAAAGAACTGCAGAAATGCAAACTAGTAAAGAGTCTCAGTCTTCTGATCAAACCAAAGGAAGGAATAGCTTTGGATGTCCCATTAGCACACAGGACCTCATTGCTGATTTTCACAAACTCACTTGCTCAGCCTTCCAGAATCTGTTGTAGCAGTCAGCTCAGCCTTTTCCTACTTCTATTTTCTTCATGTAAAATCTATAGTCTTAACATCAGAAATACTTAGACAGTTTAACAATTCTTGTATCCAAAGATACTATTTAGAGCGTTAAAGAAAAATCGTAGTTAACAGTATGAATAGATTTTTTTCTTCAGTCTGAAGTAAAGGTCATTAGTATCATTAAAAATGTATCATTTTTCCAGGTCTTTTTGTTTCTATCCTGGGATGGAGGAGGGGGGACCGATGAGTATGAATGATGTTCCATTTTCCTTCTGCTTTGTTCCTGACAATACACATACAATCCCACCTGTACATCTATTTTACTGTTCAGCTTCCGTAAGAAATTATCGCAGACTGGGCGGCTTATAAACGCACACATACAAAAACCACTTATTTACCACAGTTCTGGAGGCTGAGTATCTGAGATGATGGTGCTGGCATGGTCTGGAGAGGGCTCCCTTTCGACGGCAAGACTTCTCTTTATATCCTCAGATGGTGGAAGGGGCTGGGGAGTTCTGTGGGGTCTCTTTTGCTAGAACACTAATCCCATTCATGGTGCCTCCACCCTCGTGACCTAATCACCTCCCCAAGTCCTGGCCTTCTAATACTATCACAGTGGGCCTAAGGTTCTGACATGTGAGTCATGGGGACCACTCAGACCATCGTATTATCCTCCCTACTTCCCTCCCTGCCTTCCTTGTTCTCCTGCTGTCTCACCCTGCAGCCGCAGGCTTAAATAGAGTGGTATCAAAAAGGCTGCATGATGCCACTTAAGGTTTAAGCTAAACACAATGATCACTTGAGGTCCAAAATAGAAATGCCCAAAGTGGAGCTGAGCAAGCCCCTGCCATGTTCAGACACTACCACCTCTGTATTTATGCATTTTTCTAGCAATGCAGCTAGTTTCCACAGCAACCCTCTCAGAGGCCTTCGGTCCCAACTCGAAGAGCTTGACTCCCGTTCTTTATGATGCCTTCAAAAGTTCGAGTAGTCTGTTCATCTATACACAGAAGATTATGTTTTGTTCTGATGTAGGATTTTAGAGAAAGCTAAAATCCAAAGTGGATACATTTATCTACACAATATAGAATTATGAATTAACATAGGTATGTGTGCAAGATTCCCTGTCAGAGGATATTTTCTGGGTGGGGATAAGAGTTTTTCCTGTGAGAACATATATGCTAAAACTACAGCAAAATTCAGTTTTACTCGCATGTAAGCAGTAATGGAAAGATTTCCATCTAGGCTATTACTAATATTTTAGCTTCCTATGTGCATTAATGATCATTTTTCTTTATCTTATCTTAGATGATGCCTTCAGGTATAAAACTCTCACCTGCAAACTTTAAAAGCACAAGAGAAATCTCAAATACTGTCTATTTTATAACTGTTATCCTGTTTCCGCTGTTTCTGCTCTGCTTTCCCAACATCCTGTGTGTTTAATGATGTATACTAGTGTCTCAGTAATGAAATTTATTGGTATTTTTTCTCATATTTCTATCCTCTTTTGTGTGGGGTACCATGATCCTGTCATATTTCATTATTTTAATCATCTTATATTGCTTGGAAAATAGATATGTGTCCTACTTCCTGTGACATATCCCACTTATATAATAAGAGTACAGTTAACTCTGTGTGTGATTGTATATATGTATGTTGTTTAATCAATGGATAATTACGGTTTCCATTTCCCTACCTTCCCACTGGATCATATGATGCTGAATTAAGCTGATCCAGAGGTGTTTCTGGAAGTTTTCTACGGCTACATATGCCAATTATAAGCACACAGCTCACCATAAACTTATAATAGTCTACTAGAAAGCTCACAAAAATTTTATTTGTGGCAAGGCTTAGAAAGAGAGTTTGATACTAAGAATCTGCCTCCTGACCAAGTTAGGCCTCTGCATGCTTCTCGCAAAGGCCACAGATGTTACTATGTTGCTAACGAGCCCGTGCAGCAGAGTGACCTCATCACATAACAGTATCACTGTGCAGTGGATTTTTTTATTTATGTAAAATATTGACCTTTATTATAAAAAGCATGTATTTATTTTTTTAAGTTTTATTTTTTTCAAGTTTTTATTTAAATTCAGTTAACATACAGTGTAGTATTAGATTATGACGAACAATATAGTGACTCAATACTTTCACACACCACCTGGTACTCACCACAACAAATGCATTCCTTGATCCCTATCGCCTATTAAACCCATCCCCCACCTACCTCCCTCGGGTAACCATCAGTCTGTTCTCTATACTTAAGACTCTACAGAAGATTTCTTAAAAATAGCCTCCCTTGGGGCGCATGCGTGGCTCAGTCCGTTAAGCATCTGCCTTTGGCACAGGTCATGATCCTGGGGTGCTGGGATCGAGCCCCATGACAGGTTCTCTGCTCAGTGGGGAGCCTGCTTCTCCCTTTCTCTCTGCCCCTCCCCACTGCACATGCTTTCTCTCTCAAATAAATAAATGTTTTTAAAAATAGCCTCCCTTATCTAATCTTGTTGGTGTACAGTGTTCTGCACTCGGTGGGTTTCATGGGGTGGGGCTATTACTGATGTGATCTAGACAAACTGAGGTCACATATGTTCTGGGACTTGTCTAGTTGCAGATGGGTGGAACACTGTGGGACTGACTTGCAAACCTGCGTCTACTAGATCCCATTGCCCATTTCCATTCATTTGTGATACCATAAATCTGGGCCCTGGTATAAAGACTTTGCCATATTTCAAGGAGAATATAGGGAAATCTGATGCCCAGTTTTATTTTCATGAGAGGTGCCCTGTGACACTGTAAGCACTGCATTTTAAAAAATCAACTTTTGATTCAGAATATTTTTTTAAAGATTTTTATTTATTTATTCGACAGAGATAGAGACAGTCAGCGAGAGAGGGAACACAAGCAGGGGGAGTGGGAGAGGAAGAAGCAGGCTCATAGCGGAGGAGCCTGATGTGGGGCTCGATCCCATAACGCCGGGATCACGCCCTGAGCCGAAGGCAGACGCTTAACCGCTGTGCCACCCAGGCGCCCCTGATTCAGAATATTTTATAATTGTGGTAAACATCTTGCCATAGATCTGACCCTCAATTAGAATCAGATCCTTTGAAACTACAAAATTTTCATTTAATATTTAAACATACAGAATTCATATAGCCTTTTAACACTAACATGGCATTCTGATTTTCTGGCTTGAAATTTTAACTGTTACAATATAAACAACATAGACTTCATGTCTATGATTAGTAATTTTAACAAATGCATTTTACTGTATCCTTTACATTGTTGGCCTTTGGTGTTTTATATTAATTAATATCACATTTCATTCTATTTTTGAAATTTCATGTTTCTTAATTTTATATGTGATCAGTTTAAAAGCTTAGGGTTTTGACAAGGGAAGTTACACTTGAAAATGCTATTTTTAATAGAACTTAGCAAAAAATATTAAATCATTCAGTTTACATTCAGCATGTTTTCTTAGGAATTTTGGGAATCAATGTATTTTTGTCCAGAGAAATTTAGGATTATTATTGATAAAAAATTATGAATAACATTATTTACAGCATTATTTGGAATTTTTAACAAACATAAACCAAAGACTAGCTTGCTTATTCAAAATTTGACTGGCTGAGGTTTTCTCCTCAGTTGTATGGTAGTGAAATATATATTAATAGTCTTTTCCATTGGCCAGTTATAAATCCTCTCTTCCCCATGGCAGTGATCTGTTATTTTCGATACCAACATGAGGAATCAATACCCTCATATACATTAAAAAGAAAATCCTATAACTTTGCAAATTTAAATGTTTAAGCCACCATTTCACCCTCACCTCTGTTTAGAAATGTTGAAAACTATTAACATTTATTTGTGTAACTGAGACTAGGATTTCATCAAGCTTCCTGTTCTGTGACACACTCTTAGTGATATCCTTAAATGAGACTTAAACAGATTGATTCTTCCCCCAGCCAAGAAATAATGGGGATTTGAGAGATGGTGTTTTATCTTTATCACGTGTGACCATATTAAAGGTTATATTTCCAAAGCATAAATCTCATAGAGTCACAGTCTTTACGCTCAGGAAACCTAAGTAAAATTTCAAACTAAAGACTCTTCTAATAGTCTCATAACCGTACCACATTTTCTCTACCAAACTGAGGGCAAACAGTAAACATAGATTTGGAAGTCCCACACCTGGCTTATTACTTACAAGATGTATGACTTTGAGAGTTTGATCTTAGCTGCTGCTCCCGTATCTATAACATGGATATCCTCTCTACTACACCAAATTATTTTGATAGTGCAATGCATACAAATATCCAGAAGTTAACATAATTGCTAGGACAGCGAAGGAACCATATAGATTTTAGTTTTCTACTGATTATTTGGAGGACATGGACTGCTCTTACATCTTAGCCAAGAGCTCAGAAAATATTTTAAACATTTTCTAGAGTTATGATGAATAATAGTTTCTAAGGTTTTGATTTTAGAAAGAGCCTATAAAAATGTATTTTAAAGTCTCCATTGTCTCTTACTGAATTTAATCCTATATTTATGAAACAGTGTTTCTATTTTTAAAATCGACTTTCTGTAAGGATCTGTCCAAACCATTGACTCCTAGGGGCAGGTTCAATTTTTATGTCTACAAATGGAGAAACTTCTACAAGGAAGTAACTAAAACAGAAGTCTTACTTACAGGACATACATAGCCAGGAAATATGTAAGACTTCTGTGTGTACAAAAGGATCAACAGAGGTGGTAAAAGACGGTAAGAAATTAAAACCTAATTTGCATGAGCATTCTGTCCCCAGTTACTGTGACCCGTTATAGCTTCTCATAGCAGAAAACCTAAAAGAATAAAACAAAATCGGTTGTTTGCCAGGTGCATTCTTGCTGAATCAGCCTTCTTGGTATGATGCCAATTTCTACTGTTTCTCACTAAGGGAAAATATCCCTGAATGAAATGTTAGTAATGCTTAAGAGGAATAACAGCCTTAATCTGATTTTGAAAGCTGTGACTAGGAAAGATTTCGCCACAAAATAAATAAAAATAAGAAAAAAAGAAATGTGAACTTTAAATGCATAACACTGAAATTACAGAATCATTTTTAACCTAAAGGCTTATCATAGAATTACTCTCTGCCGACAATACAAAAATAAGTAAAACACATTTTTGGTAGAGACGGTGTTTGGGAAAAACTACATAAGGAAAGCGATGTCTGCTTAGTCCCGTTAGGATGGGGAGACAATCGCTAACCAAGTAAAGAAGAGGCATTGGAGATACAGGAAGTGCACCACATTTGTGGGCACGACTACCTCGACTCATGGAAAGACCTCGAGCTGAGGAGTCAGAATGTGCATGTCCTCTGACTGTGATCATGCAGTTTCCTCATCTACAAAATTGGACTAATAGTAAGTGTTTATGTTGCCGCTAAAAGCCAATATTATAAAAGGTACCTGGGATTCTAGACAGGTTTAGTGAATTGAAGTATTAGCAGGAAATTCGGTGCCCTATATTCTACCAATTAATGTATTTATTCCCCAATTAACTTTTTAAGAAGAAGCAAACATTTTGGAGAAAGTCTGACCTGGGTTTAAGTACTGACTCATCCCTTGAAGTGTAACTTAGAGACATGAAGTAAACTTAAGCTTCAGATTTCTTACCCTAAAAATAGGTAATGGTTTGGCTCCCTGTCCCTTTTAAATAAATGCTAGCTCTTATTGTTAGTATTCAAAGAGTCGTATTATCTTAGCATATAATTAACAGACACATACCAATTCTGTCCCTGTGTTAACTATGAGAGCTTATGCCCGACTCTCACATGCATGACATAAATAATGAGGGTCACTTATCAAAAAGACTTGGGAAAATTTTATCTGGAATTACAAATTCAAAATTACTATCAAGGCCATCAGGCTGTATCTCAGATGCTCCTTTGGAGCATTCAAGGAGTCTAAGAGAGTGAACATAAATCCGTATGTTTCACAAGGCAGGAGCTTTGCCTGGAGACAGGACAAGAGGACACATCGCAGAGGTTACTGTGTGTCAAATATATGGAATGAGCCTGTAGGAATTCAGAGACAGGATATAACCCACGTGGAATGGACAGTTTCAGAAAGGATACAGGAAGGAGGTGAGTGTGGGCTGTGCACATAAGCCTCAAAAAGTTTTGCATGAATAAAAAGATGGGACCATCAGCAAAGACATGAGGAGGGCATACAAAGGGCGCAGCAAGGGGATAGAAGATAGTTTCAATGTGTGTTGGGGCAATAGCAGGGCATGCGGTTGGGTGGATAGGAAATTGAAGGCAGATGGAAGAGGTCATAGGTTATCCTGCTTCTAAGTTTGGGTTGGGCATCCCTTCAGAGACTTGTGGGAAGGGAAGTAGGGTGTCTCCTCCCAAAATAAGCGGGCTGAAATGGTTTATAGTTCTGATCTACTCTAGTCCTAGAATATTAGAAGGTTCTGGCAGCTGCAAACTAGCTCCTTTTGGATTGAAGTTTTTCAGCAAAGAGTCATGGGTTTGCCTCTAGAAATTACCAGAAGCTACTTTCCTGTTTGTTCAAATCTAAGTTGTTCAGTTCTAAAATGCAGCCCCTATTATCGCTCTTAGAAAATGAAAATATTATACTAACCTGAATCTGATTCCAAAAGGGAAGCATAACATAAAATATTTTAAAACTTATCTCAAACTAATGCTTAGAAGCAGTTGTCTAATTTTTGTGGCTTGAGAAAAATATATACAAATTTCAAGTGTAAAGTATTAAGAAATTCCTGCACTTTTGTTAACCCTGTCAAAGATAATATGTATTCTCGAATTTGCTTTTTGTGGTGGCTCATGGATAGTAAAAGAGTAGGCGATAAAACAGTGAATTTCATCTTTTTGGGGGGGGTGGAAAGAAAAATTACTGCCAAGTCCATCCCAAAGAAACAGCTCAGGAGTCAATTGACTAATCTGATTGTAAGGGGCGGGGGGAAACAGGGAAACTCCAAGACACATGAGGACAAGGAGCACATCGCCTTGTTCATGACAGCTCATCCAACAAGAAGCATGATGCCCGGCCCATAAGAAAGCAACAATAATTGGAGGGGACAGGCACAGGCGGAAGAGAAGTCACACTCTCTAACTGATCTCTGGAAGTGTCGTGTTTCTACTGAATTCGGGGTTTGCCCATCTGACTGATTAGATTAAGTTCCCTCTTCATGGGGGGAAAAGAAAAAGCACAGAGTAAGAACCATGTTGAGCTGAGCTCATGAGAACTTGTCCCTAGCTGTATCTCCCCTAAACTAACACTGAAACGATTGTCCAAATTCAGGATATGATATTTATTATGTGTTTTGAAGAGTGCCTGTCACAGAGGAATCCCTCAAAACCATTAGTCTTTCTGTAGAGCTGAGGTTTGGGCTCAGGTTTCTATCAAAGTCAGTGTTTTTTCATTAATCATCACTGCCTCTCAGTGTCAACTCCCTCCCCCACCTAGAATGCAAATATGAATGACACCATTGAACACAAAATGCTCTGGATTTGGGACTTCGAAACTAGGTATCAAAGTTATAAAGACAACGAACAATATTTGCACCCTTTGAGGTTCAGTTAACCTGTTTCATGGCTAAGGGTACTCAGAACGCACCCACGCAGGTGCAGGCTGCATTTTGCAGCCCTCATCTGAACTGTGTAGACGTACTTGCCAGGATCAGGGGCAACATGACCGAGGGTGTGTATTCCATACACCATTTGAGGCTTGGGCATGTCCAGTTACCTCATGCCTTTCAGCACCAGGGGACCAAAAAAATGTATTAAGTTCTTTCATTTTTAAACAGGAGTAAAGAATGAGTTTGGTATTCTAAAATGATATATACTATTTCATGGAAGCATTACCTTTTTGTTACAAGGGTCCACACATAATTTTTCCACTTGCTTTAAATGTAGTGTCCTAATTGATAGCCTTTTTGAAGTTAAATATACTTCAAATAGAGACTCAAAGAGTCTGTTATCACCAAGCAATTACATTTGGTTAATAACCTGGTTGTATTTTCTGTTCACAAAGGATAGCTTTGTAAAAGCCCTAGCATTAATGGATTTTATTCATGGTGACAAAGGAAATATTAAAATTGCAATACAATTTCCTTTATCTTCTCTTAACTAAATGGGGAAGGCATCTGCATCATGGCATTAACTCACCCGGAGATAAGGAAGTTAAAATACTATTATTTCTGCACAACGACCTTTCCGCTACAGTATTTGCGTGGCTACGAACATGTTGTTTAAAATATATGGAGCTGGAAATGAGCAGCATATCCAATTTTTGTATATATGCAGTAAAACTTGTACAGTTTCTCTATTCCTTATTTTTATCTCCTAATATTTGAATCAAAGTGTTGTCAGTGCTCTTTCTATATCTTTTCATAATTTCTCGAATATATATTATCTATTCTCTCAAATGGAGTAAATGATAATAAAAACAAAGACAATTTGGCAAAGCTGACACTAAATTAAAAAACACTTCTATTCTTGCAACACCTAAAATCTTTAAAAACACATTTGTGAAATGACAATTTTCATAGTCATTCATTCCAACTTAAAGATTAAAATGGATGAATTGATACCACTAAAAAAATAAGCAATAGAGGTCTCGCTCAATGGCAATTCTTATAATAACGCACATATATTTAAACATACACAATACACGCAGCAATGTTTTTCCAAGAAATACAAATTAACAATTGAATAGTAAACTAAAGTCATGTTCTGATGTCTTACTCAACATTTTATGATCAACCTGAGTTGATAAACCTCAAGCCAGACAGAATCTGCTAAAAGAACATTCACTGGACACTTACTGTGTGAGAAACATCTGGATTATGAGTAAATCATAAAACATCCCATTCATTCATCCTTCTATATTTTTGAGACAATAAGCAAAGCATTTTTCTAGACTAGGGAATGGATAGTAGACAAATAGTGACAAACTTAGACACTGTTGGAACTTATATTCCGGTGAAGGAAGAAGAGTCATAAACTGAAATTTCAATAAAAAGTGATTTCTATCTGCGCTGAACACTGTGAGCCTGAAGTTGGGTATTTGGGGTTATACACAGATGTGTGCAAAGCCAACACCAGAGCTCTGCCATTACTACACCCCCCGCCCCGCCCATGCCCGGGTCTGAACAAACTGCTTCGCTACAGAGAACTTGCCTCCTCACAGATTTAATTAAACAAAATCATTATCACGTTGTAAGAATCACCATACACTTGGACATAAGTTGAATCAACAAATATTAAGAAATTTTATTTTATCCTTTGTTTTTAAATGTCTTACAGCTTATGTAAATTGGACCAAAATAAATCAAATGAGGAGAAGAAGCCAGAAAGAGTAGGAGTTCACAAAATGTAACACATATGGGTGCACGTGGCAGAAGATGTTATCAATGACTTAAGGGTTATTGTCCTTGGGTTTGTATTTCTCTTAATAATAAGTACACATTAATAATTGCAATATTAATGGTGTTTTCTTAAATCATTTCCTTGTTTTTCTTATATTTGATCCTTTAAAGTTCATTGCTGTGTTGCAACATGTGTTGCAATATTTAAATTCATTTGAAAGCACATTGCTCAAATTATAATGTAATAGAATCTGATTTTATATAGATTGTAATAGAATGTAATAGAATGTATATTGAATGTAATAGAATGTAATAGAATCTGATTTTATATCTACAGATTATCTTTATGAATTCACCTTATATTCTTTTAGGAATAAAACTATGTATATACAGGGGCACCTGGATGGCTCAGTCAGTTAAGCAGCCGACTATTGATTTCAGCTCAGGTCATGATGTCAGGGTCCTGGGATAGAGCCCCGTGTCGGCTCCATGCTCAGCAGGGAGTCTGCTTGAGGATTCTCTCTCTGCCCCACCCCCTGCTTGTATTCTTTCTCTAAAATTAATCTTTTTTTAAAAAAAAACTGTATATATGCATACACACACACGTATAATGGAATGGAGGAATAGTGTAATATTTTCATCATTTCTGCATTTTATCATGTTTCTGTGATAAAAACACTTTTCCCCAGCTCTTCATGGTCTTCAGATTATATATGTACCTGACCAACCCCCAAAGGCAACCTAATATTGCAATGCCCATTAAACACGCGTGAGACTCTGATTTTAAATATACATTCTCCTAAATCAACATTTTCCCACATGGCTCTGTTATATCTTTAATAATGACACTTTATCCTCAATAATTGATGTGATTTCATTATAAAAAGTTATCCAGTCTCAAGGCTTTGTCCCCAGGAGTACAAGATAAAGATTATAGAAAGAAAACATAATAATTCTAGCCTGGCTAGAAGCCTTCCTTGCTACTATTTAGCTGGTTTAATGAAGAAACTACACACACACACACACACACACACACACACACGTATGTATGTATGTATATTTATATTTGCTACTTCCAATAAATTCTGATTCAAACGATTTCAAGAACTTTAGCTTGACAAATTTGGCAAGATATTAAACTTTATTAACTTATATTTTAGGCCACTTAAACACTGACACATTTTTTATTTTACCCTAGAAATCTGGAAAAATGCGATATGTGGTCTAGATTGTACCACGTTTGGGACTGAAAGTTTAGCATAATGAGGGTTCAATCAAGGCAGAACTTTGAGTAGGGATGCCACTTACAAGACAGTCACAGGACTCCAGGTGAGATAAAATCAGTTTGGGAATTGGATTCAGAAAATATTTAAGTCTAGAAATGCCCTAAACTCTATCACTATTGAATTGGGGAGAGTGGGGGAAGCACAATGAGAGAGTCTCAATTAGGATTAACTCACCCATTTCACAATTGCACGTATGTATATATGCACATAATTAGTAAATATATTTTTTATTTACAAATAAATATATAAAGGGATACAGGAAGTAGAGCATGTTTTATGCCAAAAATGGCAAATAATGACTTTATATTAAAATGTCAATTTGTACTATCTATGAATATGGCCAGCACGTAGCTGAGAGTATAGGGCCCAAGGGCAGAGGGGAGAATATTTGGGACTGACATATAGTTTGTTTGCTTGTTTAGGTTTTAATTTATTTGGCAGAGAGAAAGAGAGACAGCCAGCGAGAGAGGGAACACAAGCAGGGGGAGTGGGAGAGGAAGAAGCCGGCTCCCAGCAGAGCAGGGAGCCTGAGGAGGGGCTCAAGGCGGGGCTCATCCTAGGACCCTGGGAGCATGACCTGAGCCGAAGGCATATGCTTAATGACTGAGCCACCCAGGCACCCCAAAGATATAGTCCATTTTATGAACCATATACCTTCCCCAGGCATGCCCACAGATGTCTTGTCAGAATAGAGGTGAGGTATCAGGGGCTTTTTAAAAATTTTTTAAAATTATTTTTATAAGATCACACTGTAAAGTGATGCATGAGTGCCTGAGTAGCTCAGTCAGTTAAGCATCTAACTCTTGATCTCAGCTCAGGTCTTGATCTCAGGGTTTTGAGTTCAAGCCCTGCATTGGGCTCCACACTCGGCATTGAGCCTACTTTTAAAAATTAAGTAACTAATTAATTAAAGTGATGGATTTATGTCCCTTTAAATAGTGCATAGGCTGGAGGTATATAACTGCAGCTGGAGATCACTACTGTTTTCTGATCCCAAAATAGTTTTAATGAAAAAGAGACCAAAGGTTTATAGTGTCTTTTCCAAGTTTCCAAACATAACAGCAGGCTTGAGATAGGCAGGTAATTCAGGTACTGTCACGGCTCTAGTAGAATATGGAACTTTGGACCTTTTTGCACATTGGAACTTTCTTCTAAGTTCTGTTGTGCTTAGGAAAGGTAACAGATTTTTCTACAAAGGGATGCTTTAAGAGAATCTCTATGCTCTGAGAATGTTCTGGGAATTGTTTAAATGCTCTGAGTTCATTACTTAACACAGAAGCTCTTTGCCTTGATTACACAGAGCTATTTACTTCTATTTATTGTCTTTTCCTACTGCTGTTCTTCAAATGCATGTTATAGGACACCAAGAAGGAACACACAACAGGTTCTCTTTACAACGCATTTACAGTGGACACAGATAGATCACTGTGTGTGGACCAAAAATAACAGATTGTCTACAATAAGTATAGTATCTCTGATCACATAATGTTGCTCAATGTTACTATGGAAATCAAAAGGTCTCTTGGTCCTGAGTTTGCCACTTAGTTGGATAATAGTCTGCTCAAGGCTTTGCTCAGTAACAGTTACTAAATATGCATTAAATAGGACACAGGTCCTTGGGGGACACTGTGACCCAGAACATTATCCCTAACTTTAAAATATTTATGGTTTAGACTGATGAGGAAAACAGAGTAGAATATTTTAGGAAGTTCTAAAAAGTTATAAGATGATGTGAACTGTCAACAACTGATGTTTCAGGCAAGGATCAATAGTAATTTAACTGGGGCTTGACCAAAGAGTAAGCCTTAGGCAAGTGGACCATATCAAGAAAGGTATATTCCATGTGTTCCTATTTGTATGAGGACGCTTTGGGCACCATTCTTATTTGTGGTTTCGATGAGACCATGACAATGAGTTGTGTATTTGTATGTTAATTCAGTAATTTTAAAAGAAAGCCTAGTGATCTAATTCTAGACATACCTTTGTTAAGGACTAGGTATTATATATAGGTAGTGATAACTAATGGTTGCATAATTAAAATGATAGTTTTCTACTTCATTTGATATGCATAAGTTTTACTTGGTAATCTCTAACCTAAAAGGATCAATTAAACATGATGGATATTTCCGTTCAAAAAAGTTTTGTCATAGAAAATTCATTTTGTATGGCTTAATGATGGTTTTATTACAATAAATACATAGGAGGTATATCTTGGCTTATGAATAAATTATCCACTCTAGTGCAAGATATGGGATTATTAAAAAGTATAAGGACTGAGTTAGAATGTCATGCTACATTTCTGAATAGATGGGGAGTTGAGTTCACATAATGAATGTCATTATTGGATCTAGAATGATCTGCCTGGTCTGTTGTCACTGACTACACTAAGATTTTCCAAATACAGCAAAGTATGCCTGGAGAAATAATTACAAGGTTGGGAGATACCACGCATTACATGCAAAGCTCAATGTATGGCATATAAAAGACAGACAATGTGGAACATATAGAAAACCTGTAAATCAGATAACTACCAAGTGTTACCCTGGAAGCGGTACTGAAAATGGTGTCACCTTGGTTTTCTCTGAGAAACTGAATATTTTACAATGATGCGTACCTTTGGGTTAAAAGTATCAGAAACATAAGTAATTATGAAACTTTAGGGTGAATTTCTTATAAAATTAAAGTCATTCAGTATAATAATTTTCAATTATCTAAAAGGCTGTTTTATTTTTTATTTTGCATAAAGTTTAGAATTTCTAATTTCTGTTTGGATACTTTACTGCATACTAGAGTGGTTTTTGTCTCTTTACTCTGATTATATAGAACACAAACACATATGGCGTGACTGTATATATACATACACACATATGTAATAAATGCTATCTCTAACTACTGATATGGTTTACAACATAGAGCAGGGCCCCTGAAAAGAATTTCCCCTTGTGAAAAAAGCTACAATGTCTGAAGTATTCATGGGCCTATTTAACAATAGACTATGTTCTAGTGTGAGCTTTACATGTTAGCGTTACTTATAACTGTCATTACTAAGAAAAAGGAACTCTAGGGCTACTACTAAGGTAACCGCTTGACACTTGTCTGCAGCAAGATAGAAATCTTCTAAAACGCAAATCAACACACTCATTTCTTCATCGATAAAGTCTTGAGATTTTACATACATATAAGGCTGATGTCAACACTGTATTGCTTCAACGGCAGTTGCTCTATATTCTGGAACAAATGCCTTAGCTTGTTAAAGGACCAGCATCAATCTATACACCATGATTTGAGTAGCACAGTGTCCAAGAATCTGAGAATGGAGAACTGCACCAAAGTCGTCTTTTTGAAGACTTCAGACTTCCCTGTGCGATTCTTCCGAAGGCTCACTCCTCTTACTATTTTTATAAAAAGCCTTCTGAGGACATCATTAAATGATGTTTGGGTGATGTTTTAGTCTTTGACATTCCTTCTGAAATAAGTATTTTTTTTTCTTTGAAAGAATTTCTACTTGTAGACTACTGGTTAGTTCCTTTCCGTTCATTATCTTGAAGGTATGGCTTTATCTGCACACTCCTGTAGAATACGGTGTCCTTGGCTACCTCCTCGTCAGATGGAGTCCATTTTTCAGTGGTCGCCATCCTATGAAATCCTGTTGTTTTTGTCACTGCTCTACTCCTTCCCAATTTTAATTAGCACTGTTTGGTTTGATGAGTGCCTGCAGCTGTTACTGAAAATGAGTTGCTCTGTCCCATTGCACTTTATCCTCCTATTGTAATGGGCAGGCATTTTTGGTAATTAGATTATTGTTTCCTTCAAAACCTGCAATGGAGCAGTCATTGTCAACCTTCAGACGCATCAGTATGAATTCACACAGTACCTGCCATCTGTTCCTTTCATGGGGTCATAACAGATCATTTCTCAAATTGAACTGCTTTTCTATCATTTCACTGAATGGTGTATAAAAATGTCCAATAATCACCCTCAAGCAATATACCTGCATTTTCCTCATTTATATACCTGCCTAGTTAAATGCTAAAATGCTTGAAGCCTAAAAACGGTGTCTGCCCCATAAACTATTAAGTAGGAATGCTCTCCCTGTGAGGAAACATGAGAACTTCTTCCATACAGCGCTCTGTCTACACTCACCAAGAGAAAACTGAAATCTTAAGAACTACAATGGCCACCCCAGCTCTTGTTATAGGTTTATTCACCTTATGTTTTAACATATCTAGGACATAGGTATGTTTTTGCCTACCTAAACAATCTATGATACACATTGACAGAAATCTGTAAATTCAAATTTTGAAGGTGCAATATTTATTTTTATCTTTCATGCAGTTATTTACTATATAAGAAACCATATTCTTGGTGTACGAACTGCACTATGAAGGATGGAAGTCTCCATTTCAGTCATAGAAACTTGCTTGGGTAGATTCAACTGGTAAAAACAGTTGTTTTGGAATTCCTTCTCCACTTTGACTTTCAAATTATTCCATCGTTCTATTTCTATTTTTAGTCTTTTGTGCAACAACTTTGTGTTCAGACAAGGGTCCAACCCAAACTCTGCATTCTTTGGGCACCCTTTCCTTCTCCCTTGACATCTTTCCTCCATGTTATACGATTTAGGTCAACTGTCTGATGTTTTTCCCATTCTACCCAGTCTTGCATTTTGGGATTTACTCAACCTCTTTCAAAGCAGTTTGTTTTGTTTTCCCTCTAATTACCTACACTTCTCCTTCTCTCTGCAATTTCCCTGTCCTAGTTAGCCAAGATGGCACATAAATATCTTCTGATTCCATTTATGAATCATATTCAAATAAACAGACACATTCATTAAGTTTAAGAATTAACACCCGTAGCAAAAAATGTCCGTGTGCAATTAAGGAAGAGGCTATTCATAACATCCTATTTAAATTTCTTATGTGTTTATTCAGTTCATGTTTTATGCAAGATGTTAAAATAGAGGTATCTAAATAATATATGATACACATGGGCAGAGTCTATAAATTCAAATCCAGAAGAATGGAGTGTTAATTTATTTCTATCTACATTATAAAGAGAATAAATGACAAGCAGAAAAGTTGGGCAGGAGTGGAGGTGTTAGAATTCTGTGACTCAGCTTGTTTAATAACTACTATTTGGAGGCAGCTGCTTGTCAATTTATATTCTTGAAGATTCACACCATGTAAATGTTGCCTAGAGTTTTACCAGGTGCACAAAACCCTCTCAAGTATAATCAATTAAAAGTGCATGAATGCCATTTAATTTATCCACATCCATGGAGTTTTACTGAAACCAGAAAAGCTACTGCTCAGTAAAGATACTTGTTCACCTCTAATTATAATGTGGTAAAAGTACTGTCATAAATGAAATTATCCCATGTTCAGTGTCTTCACATTTTTAAAACTTGCATATAAAATTTATTTGTATAAAGTTGGAATATGATTAAATGCACAGAAAATCTTATTTTCTTATTTTTGTCTATTCGAGTTCATTGTGCTTTATAAGTTAGGTGCAGGGTTTTGGGTGTTCTGTTGACATTTATCCTGCTTACTGTTCTGAGCTTCCTGGATCTGCGGTTTTGTGCCCCACATTCATTTGGAGACACTCCCGTCACTGTTTCGTGTTTCTTCTGTTCCTTTCTCTCATCTTCTAGTGTTCCCATGACTTGGATGTTATTCCTTGTGTAGTTGTTCTTCAATCCTTGGATATTCTGAGTTTTTCTTCTCTTTGCTTTTTGAGGAGCCTTCTGATGCAGTCTCTAGCACAGAGACTCTTTCTTCGGCTGTGTCTAGTCTACTTATAAACCCAGAGGCACTCTCCATTTCTGTTACTTTTTTTTTTTTTAATCTCTAGAGTTTCTCTTTGGTTCTTTCTTAGGATTCTCATCTTCCTGCTCTCATTGGTCACCTGTTCTTGCCCACTCACTACTTTATCCATCAGAGAATGCTGTATAGTAATCACAGTTGTTTAAATTTTGCAGTCTGATCATTCCAATACCCCTGTCATGTCTGGTTCTATGTTTGGTCTATCTCTTCAAACAGCGTGTCTTGCCTTTTGGTAGGTCTTTAATTTTTTCTTGATAACTAACTGGACATGATGTACTAGGTTGCACACAGGCCTTTAGTGATAGGATAAGATGTGAGGGGAGGGGAACGTTATCTAATCCTTTGATTAGGTCTCAGGCTTTTAGTGAGCCTATGTGTCCTGTACTGGGAACATCATAAGGGTTTCTCAGTGTTTTTAGTCCCCACCTATCTGGGACAGGATGGCTAGGGTGGGCTGGAGTTGGGTATTTTCCTTCCCAAGGTCAGTTAGGCTCTGGTTAATTAGTTTGCCCTGAAAGCAAGACTTGCTAGGAAGAACCAACTGTTCTCTATTTCAAATGGTTCCTTTCTTCCTTTCCTTCCAGAAGCCTGAGGTGGTCTTCCTCCAGTATTTATTGTGGGAATGTGGTCAAGGTCCTGGAGGTAAATCTCACCATATGTCAGGCCACTCCTGTGACTGGGTCTCTCTGGAGCTGTGGCTCACAGCTGTCTGTCTACACTGAGCCTCCAGCAATTCATCAATTCTGTTCAGATTTTCTACCCAGCACGGGTTCCCATGGAATTTTTCACATTCTGCATGGACTCACTGCATTCCCCTCTTTCTTCAATCTTGGGTCAATGGAAGACCTGGTGTCTTCTTTTCTCTGGAATCTCTCAGATTCCAAAAGAATTGATGATATTTCAGACTGTCCAGATTTTCACTTGTTAGAATGGAGTGGCAGCTGCCAAGTTTATTACATGAAGAACTGGAAACCAGAAGTCGACCATTTGAATGTTAATTTTTAAATTTTAATCTTTAAATGAGATTTGGTCACTAAATTTTTATAATGAAAACATTTAATTGAAGTAAAACTTCTGATTATTTAGATATCTCTATGTATCAAATGAGAATTATTTCCCATCTCTCCAGGACTATAATTTAGCAAGGCTTTCTACCATCTGGTTCCTTCAGTGGTTTATTACTTCTATTTTTTAGGTTTGTAGGTAAGACCAAATTTGTAGAAATGGTTACATTTCTATACACTTACTTGTTTTCTATACGCTAGTTTTTCTTCAAGTGGGAGAATTTGTGGTATCTAAATTAGACCTCAGTAAAATTGTTTAAGAAAGTGAAGAACCAGACAAATTTAGTTGGATATACAATCACTGGTTATTTTTTTTGTTCTCTTCAAATATTATGCTTCACTGATTTGGAAAATCAGTGTTTAATTTTATATAGCGACTATTTTTTTCCCTCAATGTGGATATGTATTAGTCATCACTGGAATGACCAGAAATAAATCTTTGAGTGTTAAGAAATTGAGATTTTTACTTGACAAAATGGAAAAATTAACGTTGTTTTCAAGAGCCAGAGCACAAATTTCATGCCTATTAACCCACCATTGGTTTTTCTGGAAAGCTTTAATATAACTAATAAACATACTTGTCCAACAAAATAAAAATACAGGAGATTGTATGTTTTTAAGTAGTTTGACATACTTTGAATTGGTGTTAGAGAGGGATAAAAAGTTAATCTAATTTTAGACTGGAAATTGCAATGAAACTAACACATAAGAACATAAGTATTCAACCATCTTTAAGATAAGTCAATTTTGAAATTAATGTCAAGAGGAGAGCCTAATATTTTCCCGATAAGCCATGATTTTCCATTTAATAATTACCTTTCAAGAAAGTCACATTTTATTAAAATGATTAATTCACCGTACTACTTTCCTAATAGCACAAGCACCATGGTAATTGAAAGGAGATAACAAGAGTTTTCAGTAAAAGTAATACGTGAGTGGTGATAGGGTCTGCATTCCAGTATCAACTTAAATGTAAATATGTACCCCCAATATTGATACCCTTTGTAGAACCAGCAAAGACGGAAATCTTCTGCTTAGTTATTAAAAGAACCCTTAATGATGATGGTGAATGTACTGTAAGATTTAGCACTAATCAAGTCCAAAATTCCCTTTTATCTTTTGCATTGAATTCTAACCTCAAGCAAAATCTCTAACAGGAAGACGTAAATCGCACCTCAGACAACCACATAAAGCACTCTACCAATCCCATTAGTACCAAAGCTATTGAATTTGCTTACAGTTTTGTGACAAGATTCAGCATCCATTTTGCTATTCCCATTTATGTCAATAAAGAGTACTTTGTTCTATATGATGATCTGAGAAACTTGATCTACAGGGAATGACCATTCCCTCTACCTATGGGGATTTACAACTATACTGACAATTAAGTGGTATCATCAACAGCAATGGAAACTGGGTATTTTTAGCACATTCAACAAGGGGAAGTAAGAGTGGTGGTAACTGGGGCTTATCTACTGGAGTGAATCCACTTGATCCTACAAACAGGTAATTACTGAAAGTTGAATTCCCCTTCTGAGGAGGCTTTTTTGCCAGAAAAACAGAATCTGTAAAACTTTATTGCATTTTCATAAATTTATGTATTTGCCAATTTCCCCTAGTGACTGAATTTGGAGTTTGAAGATAGGAGATATCCCCTAACTATAAAATTATAAAGTTCCATAAAAATATAAATTATCATGTTATCATTATGCTTCTATGAAGTTGTTAAAGGATTTCTATCATCTGAGTGGTGTATCCTTTGAGATAGCAATAAAAACACCTAATAAGGGTAGGTGTGCCTGCAAGGGGGAAAAAAACAAACTCTTCCAACAAGAAAAAAAACTGTAATTCGTTCTATGATGAAGATGAATTTCTAGAGAGGCAGTGCAATCCTGGTAGTTTCATGTGGTTGGCAGGAACCCTGGCTTCTAAATGTCTGCCTCTCTATCATCTCTGATAACTGCTAGACACTGGGCGGTCGTGTGCTGTTTCACAAAGGAAGAGGTTGGAAGCACAAGAAGAACGTGGCCCATGCTAGGACAATGCCTTGGAAGTGCCACCTAACAGCCCTGCAGACGTGCTACTGGCCAGACTTAGCCACAGGCACACACAGGGAGCAGCAAGGCCGTCGACGTCCCAGGGGGCGGCGCACAGGAACAACAGTGGGATATCATGACGAAGGCAGAAAGTCAACATGGATACTGAGAGGCAGCAACAGTCTCTGAAGCAACCAAAAATGTATCTCCTTTAATTATATAGCACTGATCTTCATGAATCACCCAGAGGAATTTTTTTTCAGTTCAGCATCAAGTTAATATTAAAATGCAATAAGCACAGCTATCATTTATGATTGTTCCTAATTCTGCCATAGACCAGAACCCACCTTTTGTTATTACCAAAGAATTTCAGTACCCCGCTTCCATAATAACTTTCCCACCCTCCTCCTCAGCAAAGGGGCGTCATCTCTTTCTCACCATCTCTGCAAATGGTTTTCTCTACCAATCAGAATACGCTTTTCTAGATCTCTCTCTCTCTGGATGTCTTGAGAGCGTGATCTAGATTTTGTAGTGTGGTTTATTTGGGGCAAATATCAAAGCCTGCAATTTTGGGTCCCAAAGGCTGTGCTTTTCTTGCCTTTTGTCTGAAAATTAATGTATTCTGAACGATCCTGCCCCTGTCTGTATGGCAGGGAATGGGTTTCCTGATTTCTTCTGCTATGTTTGCCTTTAGTTTAGTAATAGAGTGTACTTTGCATTGCTGTGTTCAGTCTTAATAGCACAAAACAAAAAGAATGAACAGGGGTGGTACTTATTTCATTCCACAGTCATTCCGTGGCCCTACAGTACAGTGAATCCAATGTGTGGCTTTTCCTATGTGGATAAGTTGGCACCCATGGTCTGCATAATGTCCAGGCAGGCAGAGTAAACCACAGTAAGCCAAGTAAACATAAGAGCTTGTGTAGCTCTGCAGGGCTGCCAGAGTGTAAATCGGCAGAAAATCAGATTCTAAAAATATCAGTGTGAATTAAATTTAAGAATTTAAATACCTGGATATAGAGGGTTGTTCGTAATCATCAAGCATTTTTATCACTCTTCTTGATAGCTGGCTCAGAATTGTGAATGCACTGATGTGTATATGTGCATATATATATATGCATATGCTACAGTATATAATATACATGTAATGTATATTAATTGTAAGGGTGTATTATTTCAGCCTATATTTGCAAATGGCTTAGAGGTTTCTGCCAAAGGTGCTTCTTATGGAAAAATTAAACATATAAGTAAATTCAGCTTTTAGAAAACAGGTAAATTGGTGAATATTTAGAAGTAGATAAAAATATATATAAGCATAGATATATTGAATATATAGATATATTCATATATAAGACCGCTACATTTGATAATTATAGATAAAATATGTATAAGTAAATAAAACATATGAAAAAAAGTACCCAAGGAGACTATTACATTTGTAAGAGTATTTGTGTATGTACGCACACACACGTGACCTAGCAAGATCTCTGGACAGCTTCGGGTTCTAGCCCATACTCCAGGAACAAGGTGTATAAGAGAGTTACTCAATTAGGTCTTGGATCCTCAGTTTGCAAAATAAAGGGAATTAAATTATTCTGGATGATGACCAAGTGTTCTTTTTCAAGATGTCTATGATCTTTAAGAAAACCGTATGAAAACAAAAACAAAAATAGGTCATTTCTGAATTAGTTCTGGACCTATTCACCCATAAATAAAGCTATTTTAACTCTGTGAGTACCAACTAGGATATTAATTGAGAATCTGCTGTAATTGTGTATAAAGTTCTCTTCACAATACATGCTGGACTCAGACTAAGTCAATTTACCTTTGCAACACTTTGTAACTCAACAGAATTAAGCTGCCTTCAGCACTGCCTCCTCTTAGAAGCTGTCAACTCCAAAATTCTTGGTCATTTCAATTAACCAAAAATTCATTCTTGTGATTTTTATTCCAGAGATACACCAGACTCATATATAAAATCTTTAAAATTTAAGTTATACATCCTTTTTGGAGGATTGGCTTTATACTTTTTTTATCTTGCATATAATAGGTCCTTAAAAAAGACAAACCAATAATAAGAATTTTTTTCAATGATATTGACACAGTATGGAAAGTGGATTGTCTGAAAATTATGTGCTCAAATGTGAAAATTTATATAGTAGTCTTATGCAGACATGGAAATTCAGAGAGAATTCTATCAATGCCATGCTCTCATTTCCCGTATTAACAAGCAGTCTCTTTGAAAGCAATAAAAAGAAGGCATGGATTTCTTCAGGCATCATCCTGGAGATGTTCTGACCCTGATCAGAAGGATCACGAGGAAAGAAGAGGACACAAAGAATTCAGAGAACTTCATGGTAGACTAGAAGGTGAGGTTAGGGGAGGCAGTTCATAGCTGGTATTAATGGCATGATCATTTGCAGTACAATCAGGGACTTCTAAGTAGTCTAGCTGAAAGGTACCTTAGAGATCATCTGCTCCTCGCCATTTAAGGTTTATCAGTAAGAAAAGAAAGGCACAGGTAAATTAAATGACTTGTGCAGGGTTTAAACACTTTGTGGGATTACCATTTCACTTAAACTGGACTTCCAGTGCCCTTTCCTTCTCTCTTAATTATCCACCTGATGACTCCTCTAACTTTTCAATGAAAGCAAAAGAAAACTGAGGACTTCTGCATGAAAGACCTTTTTTGCATTACACATTGATTCCATAGTATAGCTTGAGTTTGAGAGATAGTAGCCTGGATAAAGAAAATAGCTCACCTACCAAGAGAGAAAATCAAACATCACAGAGCACCAATAAGCCAGTAATGGAATTAGGTTTAAAAATTGTATTTGAGAAGCACAGAAAAACCAAAAATAGGATGTAAAATCACCCATACTTCCACAAGCTTAAAACAATATTGTACACACTCAAAAGGGAAAGCCCTCCCTGCAATCTCAGGTGTCAGAGGTCACCACCGTTTGCCCTTCAAAACCCCACATCACCACTGAAATCCCAGTGCCGCAGGACAACAAACAGCATTCTTTAAAAGCTAATCAGTGTGTCTCCTCTGGTCTTTGTTTTATTGCCCTATTTCAAAACTTTGAATTATGGGAATGAAGAATTTTGAAAAGGTTGAATCAAAAATTGTTTAAAAGTTCATCTTGATCATGTGCTCGGACGCATCCATCCTAGAAATGATCCTATGAAATTAAGCTTCTTGAAGAAAATTCCAATCTTTCCAATCTGCACATTCTTGCACATGAGTACGAATGTGTGCATGTGCGCACACATACGTGTAGGTGTTGAGAGGTAAATAAATGGAAAGTAGGGAAGATAGTTTCCATTTTTCATGAATGAGCTGATGTTTTTCTTACTTCTAGATATCGTTTTTTAAGACAACAGGTAAACAACTCTAAAAGTCCCACTCCATTTTTAATTAAGGTTTTCTATCTTATTTTGATATATTCCTGTCAGGGATTCATTTTGACCTCCGTGTTCTTGTGCTGACCTGAATGAACACGCAGCTAACAATCCCCAAAGTCCTTACAAGACAAAGGGAAGCATAAGTAAAAACTACATTAATTCTAACGAGTGCTCTCATTCTTGTGTTTGGTTCACAAATCACTGGTAAGGCAGTATTTTCTTGGAGAAGTTGTTAGAACCAAGTCACCATTAATGCCTTTAACCTAGCTTCCAAAGTTCTACAAACAGGAAAAATGCTTAATAGGAATCAAAAGCGAATTGATTTGCATAATGAACTTTTCTGTTCTTCCAGGTGCGAGGTAAAAGAATTCTCCAAAAGTTGTTAGATTATGTTTCTGCTTTGTTTCAGTGCACCTCAAAAGTATAAAATCATGAATCTCACTGGTGGAAAGGACACTAGTCCTTCCACCTTGTTTGAAATCCACCCATCTTTTGATAAATTTGTTCTGTCAAACCTAGGTTTATTATTGGCAAAATTAACATAGGTAAAAGCAAAGACAGTGCCAAATTTGGGCTTTTATTCAGAGGGAGATAAAGAGCTACTGTGGCAGGGGCATGACCCAACATATTTTGGGAGGACCAGTCCATTGGAGAACAGAGGTGGATGACAAACGCAGAAGCAGGGGAGCTGGTGGGGAGGGTGCAAGGCTATGCAGGAGTGAGCGCGTGGGGTGGCCGTGCAGAGACCAAGATGTGATATAATGCTAATTTATATGCTTTATATATGCTTATATATAACATATACTAGGATTATAAATAAGAAATTATGGATTATAGGCAGCACCATGATTTTTAGACATTTGTGGGTTTTATGATGAATAAGCCTGATTTTACATTTATATATGCTGACCTTCTGGCAAAATTAATCACAGAATTCCAAGTGCATACATTATTCTGAAATACTTTATGGTTTTAAATTAAAAAAAAATCTTTGCTGTAAAGTGAACCAATTTTTCATCACCTGGTAGAGTTGATGTTGTTCTTAACGTAATTGTTTATAATATAATAGTCCGTTATAGAGCTACAAAACTTCTAGGTCAATACTTTGTTCTGTCCAGGTGACTAACACTTCACGACACTTTCCTGCCCATTTCCTGCCCTACACAAAATTAATATGCAACAGGGAATAAAGTTACCATTACGCTATTTCAAAAATACTGAAGGCCTGTTTTGAAAAAGGTGTCCCTGATCTATTTTATATACTGGTGAACGAATTAAGTCAGGCAAATGAGAGTGCATACTGTATTATTCCATTTCTATAAAATACTAGATATACGAACTAATCTACAGTGAATGAAAGCAGATGAGCAGTTTCCTGGGGGTGGAAGGGTAGGAAGTTTGGGAGGGAGGGGCATAAGGATACTTTTTGGGATGATGAGATACGCTCTTTAAATTGATGTCATGGTTTTATGAGTGGATATATGACAAAACGTATTAAGTTTTACAACTTAAATACTGATAGTATTATATATTGATTATAGCTTAATAAAAAGGTTAAAAATAAGTTCAGTTGCATTTATAAAATTTCTATTTCCCAGAGGTATTAGAATATGTCTGTTTGATTGAAAACCAAGCACCCTTAAAGTTCCACAAATTTCTAAAACTATCATCACTGTCCTGTTGGGTATCAACTGTACTTGCTTATGAATTTTTTGTGAATTTTATGAAAACTTTTAGAGAACAGTAGCTTGTCAAATTAGTACACATTTATGGGAAACAGACTTTTTAAACTGTAATAAATTTTTAAGAGTAATAAAGTAATACAATTTTAGAGTAATATGTGTTTCTTACTACACAGTTCTAAGCAGTATTAAAATCATAATAAAATTTTTTTGCATGCTGAGACCTACCAAAACCAAATTAAAATCCAAATTCTACCAATGAGAAATAAACTTTATACAAATCAGGTGAATACCATTCCAGGTGTGTGTGTGTGTGTGTGTGTGTGTGTGTGTGTGTGCACGCGTGTGTGTTCCCAGATACAGATGGATGTTGAAGAAGAAAGCATTCGCACAGATCTGTATGTACTGAACACTGGACCATCGTTTTAATCCATCAGCATCTCTAATCTTGATTATTTCCCCTTCACAGGCCCTTATGATCCCACCATGACTTAATATCCATGAAAACACAGCACTGATGGAATTTCGGAGTGAAATGCGTTCATACAATGTGCAAATTTTCTTTGGTGTGTACTCGTCAAGTCTTCCCTGTAATCAAGAAATGCACCACTTTCTTTCCCTTTAAAGGAATGTTTTTTCAATAGGATTTTTATCTGAGAAGGTTAACATGATATCATGAAAATTAAAATGATATAAAATGATATAAAGTCCAGCCATGTAATTTAGGATAACTATCAGAAGGACTTAAAATATGCCCTTTAATACTTTCACTTTTTATACTGTAAATATGAGCTTGAGATACGTTCCTTACTAAATATTTGTTAATATCTGTAAACAGTGCACAAATATACTTGATCTTCATTATTATTTTCTAACTAGGAGTCTTCCAGTCATTCAGTATCCTGCTTTGTAACTTGGTAAAAAATATATATATAGATATATGCAAGTACTTCCATGATGGATTAAAAATGTGTAAAGGAAAAATAAATTAACAAAATTTTTAAAATGCAAAATGAATTCATTAGTGTTTAAAATGATGCCATGCTTAACCCAAAAATGAAACTACCCAAACATTTTATAACCAGGAAACCTCTCTGGCCTTTAATAACATAAGAACATCTCTCCCCATATAAGCAGCAGCAGTTTTGAGTTGTTTCCTCATGAAGCATATGGGAGATAAGACATGAAAGACATCTATTCTGTTAATTTTGGTAAAATAAATCTCAGGGTCTAAAGCTCCATATAAAGTACATATTGTGATCATGAGTAACATTTCTTTTTTACATGTAGTCAGCCTATTTATTTAATAGTTTAAAATTTATTCAATAGTTTTTGGGGAAAAAAATTCCAGGGGTGCCTGGGGGGCTCAGATGGTTAAATGTCTCCCTTTGGCTGGGGTCATGATCCCAGGGTCCTGGGATGGAGCCCTGCATTGGGCTCCCTGCTTGGAAGGGAGCCTGCTTCTCTCTCTCCTTGTACTGCTCTCCCTGCTTGTGCTCTCTTGTTCTGTCAAATAAATAAAATCTTAAAAAAAAAAAAGAAGAAAAGAAAAGAAAGAAAAGAAAGGAAAGGAAAGAAAAGAAAGAAAGAAAGAAAAAAAATTCTAATCCTGGAACAAGCCCCCGGGATCCCGGGTGTGAAGACCCCACACGGAGCCTCCTGGCGCGGAAGTCCAAGGGGCTCTAGAACCCGAGCCCTTCATTTCTATTAAGAACCTAATTAGGAAAAATTGATTCCAGACTCTGTAGAGGAAAAGGGCTAGGCTTAAGGAAAATATTCATTAGGTAAATTTCATTGACAGCCCAACTTTTGATCATTTGAAATTTCGCTGTTTCAATCCCAATAACCGTTAGGAACTAGCTAATGTTAAGCAGCCCGCACACAGACACTGCTCTGGATTGAGAATTTATTACTCAGCTACAGAGTTCCTGTTAAATAATTTCCCTTGCATGCCTCTCTAATTTCAGAAATGTTTAGGGAGGGAAAAATATTACTGAAAACAAAAATACCAAAGAATTTGAATGTTTTGCTCATCTGTAGAATCATTCCGGTTTTTCAGCCCTTTGAAACCTCCCGTTCCGTGGCAGGTGTGGCTCAGCGTGAGGACACACCCGGCCGCTGTGAGCGCGCCCCGCGGCTCCCCTGAAGCTCCCACTCCCACGGGAAAGGGAAGAAACACCCCATTCTGTTGCGGGACAGCTTGTGGAAGCGCCACGGAGAGCGCGCCTCACACGTGGTGGGAAGACGCGTGCGCTCCGGGAGACTGATCTGAGCCACCCGATCCAAGCGAGGGGGGAACCACGCAAGTACCCCGGGAGAGGGAACTTCAGGCAGAAAACCCACTAAACGCTACAGCTTGGAGATCAACAGGGGCACGTTGAGTTACCGGAAATTTTACGTGAAGGAACCTCAAAAGGACTAATTTTTAATAATTTCCCCAAATACAGATTGATTGGTGCTGCCTTTTTTATGATTTCGTGTAAACTCAAAAACCCCTCAATACATTATACTGATGCCTTTGGACATTCTGTATACGCGATACACCTATTACGTCTTTATGTGTTTATCACTGCTGCTGAAAAAGCTGCCTCAAACTACACGTCGTGGCTTCAAATAGCATTTCAACTTCTTAGAAGGTGGCTCAGAACTCCAAGCAAAATCAGAAGGCCTTTTAGAGGGCTAGCCCCAAACCACATCAAGTCTGCCAAATTCTACAGCTCCAAGCAAACAGCAGGCTACAATGAACCAACCAACGGGCAGGGAATAGACAACACTCCCGTTGATCATACTGGAATAGGATGAATTGTTATGTCACTTTTAGAGAAAAATCGTGTGTAGCCCTCATGTTTCAAACCAAACTGCTTAGAAAAAATTTGATGTTAAATTCTAGTTAAGTATATTCACTTGTGTAGTCTTTAAATGCTTACATATTTATCCAGCAATAATTCTAAAACTGTTTGGTATTTATTAGTGGATACATTTAATAAAAAGTTGATAGCTAAACATAAAACCTGTATAGCAACAGAAACCAGAAATAGATCTACCATATGATTCAGCAATTCCCCTTCTAAGTATCCTCACACAGGATACTGAAGTGATAGCTCCCCCCCGCCCAAATCTGTTGCAGTATTAGTCACAACAGCCAAGGACAGGAAACAACCTAAGTGCCCATGAGCAGATGAATGGATAAAGATGTAACTTTATATTCACACACACACACACACACACACTGGAATATCATTCAGCATGAGAAGGACATCTGCCATCTAAGGCAAAATGAGTGGAATTTGAGCACATTATGCTGAGGTAAGTCAGACAAACACTGTCTGATATCACTCATATATATAATCTAAAAAAGCCAAACTCATAAACAGAGTAAATGGTGGTGACCGGGAAACGGGTGGTGGCAGGACAGATGTTGTTCAAAGGGACAAGCTTGCAATTAGTAAGTCCTAGAAATCTAATGCACACAATAAGGAATATTGTAATCATCAAACTTGCTAAGAGGCTAGAACTTTATTCTAACCATTACAAAGAAATTATGTAATGCTATGAAGGTGATAATTATTGCTAATTACATAATCATTTTACATATATAAATTATCAAATTAAGGGGTTGTACGTATTAAATTTACACAATGTTATATGTCAAATACATTTCAATAAAAAGATACAGAATTGCTTATAAGCCTAAAACTCAGTTAAACATGTGCAATTCAAGATAAGTTGACATAAAGATACGTACTTGGCCACTGTACATGGACACAGATGTTCTTTTAGCAAAACGGACTCAAATTACCTAAGTTTGTGATATTTAACTTAGAATGTCAGGTCATATGACACATTAGAAATGGTACATATATAGCAATTTAAAAAAAACCACAAAAGTGTATAAGAGCTCTGACACTTCTTGGGTACATTTGTATTTAAATACTTCATAGTTAAGAGTTTTATGGTTTGCTTAGAGAACAAACTGAGGGTTGCTGGAGGGAGGTGGGTGGGGGATGGGCTAGACGGGGGATGGGCATTGAGGGCACTTGTGATGAGTGCTGAGCATTATATGTAAGTGATGATCACTAAATTCTACACCTGAAACCAGTATATAACCTGTATGTTAACTAGAATTACTTAATGCAAACTTGAACAAAAAAATTTAAAAAATACTTTAAGCATCCACATCCCTTTTCTTACTTCTATTTATGCAATAGAATTTCACTTAAAGGATTTATATGATCTTAACAAGTTGTTTAAAGATACTAACTTCTTATTCTACTATCAAGATGTATAATTGATATTGCTATCACCTTTTAAATTTTGTAAATGCCTATTTATCTACACTTTTTTTTTTTACTTGTGATGCCTTTGCAATTTTTGAATTTTTAAGCTTTCATGCTCTTGTAGCCCTTCCCGGATATTCCTGCTGATTTGGTTTGAGATACAAATTTCCCAAACGTTAGCGTATATGCCCTTAGAAGGGACTGGGAGCATCTACATCATGCTTTTCCGAAAGTCACGTATACTTATGATCATCTACTTTATAGCCCGGGACACAAAGGTGAGGTCTGAGACATTTAAAGATCACAGAGCAATGTGTGATTTTGGAGACAAATTATTGATATACACGCTAACCATTCGCCCTCAGATTTTATGAGAATTTATCATCGAAGATCAGAAGAAACTCTAGTCCAGTTTGCAGGGCACAAATTAATTGATAGATATACTTTTCAAGGGCAACAGATTAAAAAGTCAGAAAGTAAGGAGTTCTACCTGCCAGAAGGATTTTGAATAAACTGCCTTTATTTTCTGTTCAGGGCAACAGAAGATGAGGATCCAATATTACTTCTCCTAACTTCTTAGGTCTTTGCTTTTCTTGAAAAAATTTTTTTTTAATTTTCTAGCAGAATTTGGAGATTCCCATCCTTCCACCCAAGTCCTATAGAGAAGGAGTGATAGAAATGCATCCTTCTCTCTGTGCATGATCTAATCACAGCTTTCTGTTCTCAAAATAACTTGCTCTCTTTTTTATCTTAAGAAGATTGTCAGTGATGTCATGCAATTACTTTTGCTTTTTCAGTGGAGTGAAAAAGAGCACATTATAAAGACTGAAAAAACATCTCAAAACTTTGTTCCTTTTTTTTTTTTTTGGTAATTATATATGAATTCTCTCTTAGCAATGTAAGATGGCTTGAAAACATTCCACAAACTCTTTGACTCACCTTTCATAAAGGGATGGAGCCCACTTTTTCTCTCCTTGAATATGAGCCAGCCTTAGTGCCTACCTTCTAGCAGAGATAAAGCACTGGAAGTGATTTTCATGGCTTGTAAAACTCGGTGAGAAAAGGTGATACAGGTTCCACTGGACTTGCTGTCCCTTGAGACCTACCCTGAGTCACTATGTAAGATATCCAGCTTCTCTCCCACCGTCTTAGAGGAATCAGGAGACCACACTAAACATCGCCAGTTGCCCAAGCAGCCGAGCTTCCAGCTTCCAGCTGTTTGAGACTTCTTGGCAACAACTGCCAGACATCAAACCCATGAGTGAGCTTGCAAAAGACTCCATACCTTCGTCTTCATGTCTTCCAAGAGGCCTCAGAAACCATGGAACAGAGAAAATTCATCCTTCTGTGCTCTCCTTGAATTCTAATCAGTTTCTAATTCTAAGCAAAATAAATGGTTGTTTTATGGCACTGATTTCTTTGATATCCACTGGAACATAATGAACTGGCTCATGTCATAATACCGTGTTTTAGTGACAGTTAATAAGTCCACTAGGACATGTTAACCCATCTTATTGTGGTAATCACTTCATGATACATACACGGATCAAGTCATCACATTGTACATCTTAAACTTGAACAATGTTGTATGTCGATTATATTACCATAAAGATTGAAAAAAAATTTAAATGAGTAAACCCATTGTTTCTAGAGGAAGGAAAGGTGTTCACATGACAAGACGCATCGTCGACTATGCAGGTAACCACACAGGGTTCCTTGTACTGCCAGCATCACAATGGACACATCTATATCTTTTATGAATGTTGCTTGATGTTTTTAGGAGAACTTGCAGTTCCTTCTTTAAAACACAGTGCTTACTAACATATTACTTTTTGAACTTGTGCCCAAATATATTCACTAGCACATTAGAATTAATACTAAAAATTGAAAGTTTTCATTGCTTAGGCAGTGCTTCTTTACGGTATGAAAAACAATAAAAATTTTAGGAAATCATTTATGACAGGGTTTTTTTTTTTGGTATTGAGAAGTATAAAAATGATATGGCGGTATACAATAAAATGTTTGCGACTTGTACCACTTTTTAAGAAGTACCAACTTTGCTAATATTCTGAGTAAAAATAACTTGGCTATAAACAACAGATGCTTCCATTCCTGTGTGCAGATTCAAACCACAGGTAGGAACAGTTATTTGAGTTGAATTCTTATCACCACTGATGAAAAATGTGAAGGATATTTTGTATACTTTATTATGCAATATTCTTTCCTAAATTGACTTAAAAGAAATGATCTCTTCTAATTCAAACTGATAGTCCTAAAAACGTCTGAAAATGCACTCTGTCAGTCATCGTCCTTACTAGATATTTCATCAAAAATAGACACAGATATCAAAATGGAGGAACTGGGGTTTTATCTGGTCTTTCTTCCTTGTATCTGCTTCTATAATGTGCTGACCAGTCTCCCTGCAACCCTACAATGGGTGTGGAAAGCAGCAAAAAAGTGGCCAAGAGGACAATCAAGAGGAAAGAAATCCTTGGATACAGATGAAGCAGATCATTAACCTCCAGAAATTAAGGTTTTGACAATTCCTAGCACAAAGTTTATTATGAATAAGAAACTTAAAGTAGGGACGCCTGGGTGGCACAGTGGTTAAGCGTCTGCCTTCGGCTCAGGGCGTGATCCCGGCGTTATGGGATCGAGCCCCCACGTCAGTCTCCTCTGCTATGAGCCTGCTTATTCCTCTCCCACTCCCCCTGCTTGTGTTCTCTCTCGCTGGCTGTCTCTATGTCTGTCGAATAAATAAATAAAATCTTTAAAAAAAAAAAAAAAAGAAACTTAAAGTAGCCTAGACATAGGAATATTTTTTTTCTGTTTGGTAACATTTCCTAATTAAGAATTTTACCTCAGAAGTTAGTTTCGTATTATTTGCTTCTATAATTCCACTGAAACACCAAGATCATCGTTCTTCTAAGATCATTTTTCTTGGCTTCAACATTGTACAGCTAACATACTTATTTCAGTTCCCTCTAAAGGTTGCCTTTAAAACTAACTGCCTCTCAGATACTCCCAGTCATTTTTCAAATTTTTGCATGTTGAGCCCTGTGGAAGAAGTAGAGTTATAGCATTTGAAGATAAAAAAAATACAATAAATGAATGTTTTAGCCATTTATAAAAATTGAGTTTAGTTTTATTCTTACGTATTATCCAAATGTATTTTTTCCTATTATCTTTTTTGCTTTATGCATACAGCCCTTGGTAAGAGTTTCACTCAACATATTCTAACTACAGCACCATTTAATGTTGCAGAGAAAACCAGGAAAAGCAGGGCAAGTTTGGTCTGAGTCCAGGACAGCACTCTGATGGCAGGGCACCCCCCACACAGCCCCTGCTGGCAGCATAGCTCCATGGTTCCTATGCTACATTTACGGATCTGGAAGAGGGCTACAGAAATGGCTTTCTGAGGACAGCTCCCTGGCTTCTCTTACCAACAGCTGGGTGCCCAAGGAACCCGGAGAAGCTTCCTGATTTTTCCCTAAATACCTATTCTAGAGATTGTAGACGTGGATGGGATCTCTCAACAGGTTCATCTGAAAATCTTTAACCAACCAGCATACACAGTCTATTTAGAGAAAATGTATCTATAATATGTGTATATTTTAGGATGAGCATCCTTTCAGAATTTGCAGCCTGTGATTTCCCTCTAAATGAACCCAATCACCATACCATTACCCTGATAAAAACTCTTATCAAGATTGTTCAGTTGTCACATTGGAAAAGCTTAATACAAACCAATAAATAACTAAGCAAATATATAATGACCAAATAAACAAATGATTGAATCAACAAATGAATGAATGCTGCATTTATGGAAACACTAGTATGTATGATGTGAAACATTTAGTCAGAGAATCAAGTTCTTTTTTTTTTTTAAAGATTTTATTTATTTATGTGGCAGAGATAGAGACAGCCAGCAAGAGAGGGAACACAAGCAGGGGGAATGGGAGAGGAAGAAGAAGGCTCATAGCAGAGGAGCCTGATGTGGGGCTCGATCCCAGAACGCCGGGATCACGCCCTGAGCCGAAGGCAGACGCTTAACTGCTGTGCCACCCAGGTGCCCCGAGAATCAAGTTCTAGCTCTCCAAATACCTAGGATGCTGTTTGGACCAGTAACTCAATCTCGCTGACTCTTACTGGCTCCTCATAAGAAAAAAAAAAAAAAAAAAAAAAAAAGAACCACACACATATGTCTGTTATGGATATCACATAGGGACATCCATGGTAAAGGTACCACACCGAATCTCTAGCATTTATGACCTATATACACTTTGTTCCACACTACATGCTACCAATAAGACTAAGATTTTGAGCTATCAGGGGTCCCAGATGGATGTCCATTCCAAAAATTGGAAGACCAGCTCCTTATCAGTAACCTGTTAATGCTTAAACCAGGAGATCATTTTTGGTTTTCTAACAAAGAATTGCCATGCGTAACTGGGCTTGAGTCTTTCCCAAACTGAGCATCCGCTATACAAATCTAAAGAAGTGATGCTTGACTATGATAAGCTCCCCGACTGCATTCTTTGAAATGCCATTAAGACGGAGGATGCTGCAAAAGTGTGATGACCCAGGCAGGCCTACTTCTCTCCAAGTGACAGGGTGGTGTTGATCTCAATGGTGGTGTTCTATCTATGCACCATAAAGTCCTCCCAGATAAGCAAAAACGATTTGCTAGACTTACTAGGATCCCAACTGTGTCACTCTGAAAATTCAACAAAATTAGCTTATGTGAGTGTACAATCTTCCCTTTGTAAGCCATAAAACCTAGATATAACTTGCATGTTTCATCTATGCCATCTGTACCAACTTCCTATATTATATATAGTTTATAATAAAATGAGAAAATCACTATACTTTTGCATTTTCTTTTGTATTCATATTGCATCTATAAAACTGTGTATGCTTTTTAAAAATCATTACCTATTAATCTAAGAATTGCTGAGCATGGCAGGCCTAGTCAGGGTCCACTCAACGGGACTTGTCCTTGCTCTGACACCTTATTTAAAATGTGGTCCTCCAAAAGAACCCACAGGTGACATTTCTCTCTCCTTCCCCTCAGCATAATCTAACTTCAGTAAACAGCAGAACACCAACACTGGCTGCCTAACCTGCCTACACCAAGTACCACTCTCCTGTGCTCTGCTGGTACTGCTTTTCTTGGGCAAGTGTGCCTAATGACCATTGCAGCAGGCCTCTTACCCAGAAGCCAGCACAAACCCTCCTGCATGCACAGACCACACAGTTCATCAGAGCTTCAGCTCTAGTGGAAATAGCATCAGGTCTCTTAAGAAGCAGACCAGAGCACACCTAATTATAACTTACCACATTCTGGCCAAGGTCCAAATACTCCCCACTGCAGGCAAGAAAAAACTCTGCAGAGGGCTGACCTAGGGGATAGAGTAGCCATAAGACAATAGCAGAATGCATGGAGCAAACACCAGAGATACTTCCTGAAGTGCCAGGCCCTGGACAGTTTATGACTTCTTCATAAAGTCATCACCCTCAGGAGCAAGAAATGTAACAGGCTTTCCTAACACAGAGAAGACAGAGATCTAGACAAAATGCCAAGATGGAGGAACTCATCCCAAAAGAAAGAACAAGAAAAGGTCACAGCCAGGGATCTAATTAAAACAGATAGAAGTAATATGTCTGAGCCAGAATTTAATGCAACAATCATAAGAATACAACCTGAGCTTGAGAAAAGCATAGAAGACATCAGGGAAATCTCTACTGCAGAAATAAAAGAGCCAAAACCAAGTCAGGTTGAAATAAAAAATGCAATAACTGAGATTTGAAATCCAACAGGATGTAATGACTGCAAGGCTAGAAGCGGCAGAGGAACAAACAAGTGCTCTAGATGATAGAATTATGGAAAATAATGAAGCTAAACAAAAGAGGGAAAGAAAAATCTTAGATCACGAAAGTAGATTTAAGAAACTCAGTAACTCCATCAAGTGTAATAACATCCATAGCATAGCAGTCACAGAAGAAGAGAAAGAAAAGGGGCAGAAGGTTAATTTGAGGAAATTATAGCTGAAAACTTCCCTAAATTTGGAAGTAAACAGACATCCAAACCCAGGAGGCGTGGAGAACTGCCATCAAAATCAATAAAAACAGGCCAACACCAAGATAAGTTTGCAAAACAAAGAAAAAAGTCCTAATAGCAGCAGGCAAAAGTAGTCCCTAACTTACAAGGGAAGACCAATAAGGTTAGCAGGAGATCTCTGCACAGAAACTTGGCAAGCCGGAAAAGAGTGGCATGATATATTCAAAGTGCTGATGGGAGGAAGCTGCAGCCAAGAATACTCTATCCAGCAAGGCTATCAGTCAGAATAGGAGAGATCAAGAGTTCCCCAAACAAAAATTAAAGGAGTTCATGACCACTAAACTAGCCCTGCAAGAAATATTCAAAGGGACTCTGAGTGGGAAAGAAAGACCAAAAGCAACCAAGACCAGAAAGGAACAGAAAATCTCCAGAAATGATGACAGAACAAGTAATAAAATGGCATTAAAATACAAAACTATCAATAGTCACTCTGAATAGAATGGACTAAATGCTCCAAAAAAAAGACACAGAGTGTCAGAATAGATTAAAAAAAAAAAAAGACCCATCTATATGCTGCCCACAAGGGACACATTTTAGACCTAAAGACACCTGCAGATAGAAAGTGAGGTGATGGAGAAACATCTATGATGCAAATGGACATCAAAAGAAAGTTGGAATAGCAATACTTATATCAGACAAACTAGATTTTAAACCAAAGGCTGTAACAAGAAATTAAGAAGGGCACTATATCATAATCAAGGGAACAATATAACAAGAAGATCTAACAATTGTAAATATTTATGCCCCCAACATGGAAGCACCCAAATATATAAAACAATTAATAACAAACATAAAGGAACTTGCCACAACAAACATGAAGGAATAATGGGGGATGTTAACACCCCACTTACACCAACGGACAGATCATCTAAGCAGAAAATCAGCAAGGAAAAATGGCTTTGAATGATACACTGGACTAGATGGACTTAACAGATACATTCAGAACTTTTCATCCTAACACAGCAGAATACACATTCTTTTCAAAGAGCACTTGAGATATTCTCCAGAATAGATCACATACTGGATCACAATTCAGACCTCAACAAGTACAAAAAGATTGGGGCCATACCATGCACACTTTCTTATCACAATGCTATGAAACTTGAGGTCAACCACAAGAAAAATTTTAAAAGACCGCAAATACATAGAGGATAAAGAACGTCCTACTAATGAATGAATGGGTCAACCAGAAAATTAAAGAATAAAAAATACATGGAAACAAATGAAAATGAAAACAACAGTCCATAACCTTTGGATTGCAACAAAACTGGTCCTAAGAGAGAAGTATGTAGCAATACAGGTCTACCTCAAGAAGCAGGAAAAATCTGAAATATGCGATCTAACATTACACTCAGAGGAGCTAGAAAAAGAACAAATGAAGCCTAAAGACGGGAAATAAAGGGAAAAATAAAGATGAGAGCAGAAATAAATGATACAGAAACAAACAAACAAAAAACCAGTAGAACAGATCAATGAAACCAGGAGCTGGTTCTTTGAAAGAATAAAATCGATATACTCTTAGCCAGACATATCAAAAAGAAAACAGAAAAGACCCAAATAAATCAAATCACAAATGAGAAAGGAGAAATAGCAACCAACACCCAGAAATACAAATTATAAAAGAATATTATGAAAAATTATATGCCAGCAAATTGGACAATCTGGAAGAAATGGATAAATTGCTAGAAACACATACATTATCAAAAGTGAAAGGTGAAGAAATAGAAGACTGATAACCAACAAAGAAACTGAATCAGTAGTCAAAAATCAGTAGGCAAAAACCAACATGGGGTGCCTGGGTGGCTCAGTCGTTAAGCATCTGCCTTCGGCTCAGGGCATGATCCCAGAGTCCTGGGATCGAGCCCTGCATTGGGCTCCCTGCTCTGCTGGGCGCCGCCTTCTCCTTCTCCTTCTTCTTCTTCTTCTCCCCCCACTCCCTCTGCTTGTGTTCCCTCTCTCGCTGGCTGTCTCTCTGTCAAATAAATAAAATATTTTTTAAAAAAATCTTAAAAAAAAAATCTCCCAACAAACAAGTCTAGGGCCAGATGATTTCCCAGGGGAATTCTACCAAACATTTAAAGAGTTAATACCTATCCATCTCAACCTATTTCAAAAATAGAAATAGAAGGAAAACTTCCAAACTCATTTTGAAAAATATTTTACTTATTTATTTGAGAGTGGGAACATGAGTGTGTGTGTGGGGGGGGGGGGTTGTTGCAGAGGCTGATGGAGAAGACTCCCCATTGAGAAGGAAGCCAGATGCAGGGCTCAATCCCAGGACCCTGGGATCATGACCTGAGCCAAAGGCAGACAAGTAACCAACTGAGTCAACCCAGTTCCCCTTCCAAACTCATTCTATGAGGCCAACATTACTCTGATTCCAAAACCAGACAAAGTTTCCACTAAAAAAGAGAACTACAGGCCAATATCCCTGATGAACATGGATACAAAAATTCTCAGCAAAATATTAGCAAATCAAATCCAACACAGCATTAAAAGAATCATTCACCACGACCAAGTGGGATTTATTCCTGGGTTGCAAGGTGGGTCATATTTTCAAAACAATCAACATGTACACTGCATTAATAAAGGAAAGAATAAGAACCATATGATCCTCTCAATAGATGCAGAAAAAGTATTTGACAAAGTACACGTCCATTCATGATAGAAGGATAGAGTAAACATACCTCAATATAAAAAAGGCCATATACAAAAAACGCACAGCTCACATCATCCTCAGTGGGAAAAAACTGAGAGCTTTTCCTCACAGTCAGGAATAAGACAGGGATGCCCACTCTCACTACTGATGTTCAACATAGTACTGGAAGTCCTAGCTTAGCAATCAGACAACAAAAAGAAATAAAAGTCATCCAAATCAGCAAGGAAGAAGTCAAACTTTCACGATTTGCAGATGACATGATACTGTGTATAGAAAACCCAGAAGTTTCCATCCAAAAATTGCTAGAACTGATACACAAATTCAGTAAAGTTGCAGGATACAAAATCAATGTACAGAAATCTGTTGCATTTCTATACACCGATAATGAAGCAGCAGAAAGAGAAATCAAGGAATCGATCACATTTAACAGTTGCACCAAAGAGAATAAGATACCTAGGAATAAACCTAACCAAAGAGGTAAAAGATCTGTACTCTGGAAACTATAAAACATTGATGAAAAAAATTGAAAATGACACAAAGAAATGGGAAAACATTCCATGTTCATGGATGGGAAGAACAAATATTATTAAAATATCTATACCACCCAAAGCAATCTGCACATTTAATGCAATTGCTATCAAAATACCACCAGCATTTTTCACAGAGTTAGAACAAACAATCCTAAAATTTGTATGGAACCACAAAAGACCCCAAATACCCAAAGCCATCTTGGAGAAGAAAAGCAAAGCTGAAGGCATCACAATTCACCTCAAATTATATTTACAAAGCTGTAGCGATCAAGACAGTACGGTACTGGCACAAAAACAGACACATAGATCAATGGAACAGAATAGAAACTCTACGGTCAACTAATTCTCAACAAAGCAGGAAAAAATATCCAACGGAAAAAAGACAGTCTCTTCAACAAATGGTGCTGGGAAAACTGGACAGCCACATGCAAAAGAATGAAACTGGACCACTTTCTTATACCATATACAAAAATAGATTCAAAATGGATGAAAGACCTAAATATGAAACAGGAAACCATCAAAATCCCACAGGAGAACACAGGCAGTAACCTCTTTGACATTGGCCGTAGCAACATGTTACTAGATACATTCCTGGAGGCAGGGAAACAAAAACAAAAATGAAATATTGGGACTTCCTCAAGATAAAAACTTTCTGCACTACAAAAATCAACAAAACTAAAAGGCAACCTAAGGAATGGGGGAAGATATTTGCAAATGATATATCTGATAAAGGGTTAGTATCCAAAATCTATAAAGAACTTACTAAACTCAATACCCCAAAACAAATAATCCAGTTAAAAAATGGGCAGAAGACATGAATAAACATTTTCCCAAAGAAGACACACAGATGGCTAACAGACACATGAAAAGATGATCAACATCACTCGTCATCAGGAAAATACAAATCAAAACTACAATGAGATATCACCTCACATCAGTCAGAATGGCTAAAATCAACAACACAGGAAAAAACAGATGTTGGTGAGGATGTGGAAAAAGGCATACCCTCTTACACTATTGGTGGGACTGCAAACTGGTGAACACTCTGGGAAACAATATGTAGTTTCCTCAAAAAGTTACAAATCGAACTACCCTATGACCCAGTAATTGCACTACTATTTACCCAAAGGTTGCAAAAATACTGACTCAAAGGGACACACATACCCTGATGTTTATAGCAGCATTATCAATAATAGCCAAATTATGGAAAGAGCTGAAATGTTCATCGACTGATGAATGGATAAAGAAGAGGTGGTATATACACACGTGGAATATTACTCAGCCATCAAAAACAAGATCTTGCCATTTGCAATGATGTGGATGGATCTGGAGACTATAATGCTAGGCAAGTAAGTCAGAGAAAGACAAATACCATATGATTTCACTCATGTGTGGGGTTTCAGAAATAAAAAAAAGATGAATGTGGGGGGAAAAAAACCCAAAAATGTGGCAAACCAGAAAATAGACTTAAGTATAGAGAACTAAGAGGTGCTGGAGGAGAGGTAGGCAGGGGATGGGCTCAACGGGTGATGGTATTTCAGGAGGGCACTTGTCGCGATGAGCATTGAGTATTACATGGAAGTGACGAATCACTAAATTCTACACCTGAAACTAATATTACATTGTATGTTAACTAACTGGAATTTAAATAAAAACTTGAAAAAAAGAAAAATAGAATGTGGTCCTCACATCAGCAGTATCAGTAGCACCTAGGAGCTCATTAGACCTGCTGTCCCACCCTGGACCTACTAAAACAAAATCTACATTAACAAAATCACCAGATGATTCACGGGCTCATTCATGTTTACAAAGCATGGACCTACTCGTACTTGCTTCAGTTTCATATCAGGTCTGATTTCTGTGACTATAGAGATGCCAGTCTTCCACTAAACCAATCATCGAATAAACATTAGCAAATTCATCTGAAGAGATCAATGTAATAAGGAAGAACATAGAAAACATGTAGAAAACATGTAGAAAAGTGATCATCATTGTGTGTGGAGGATATGTGTATGTGTGTATAATCCAGCCATTAAAAATCTTGGACTACAAGAATTTTAAAAAATCAAAATGAACATTCCAAGGAATGAAACTGAAACAAAATAAATGACCTCTAAAGACACGTAATAGATGGTTGATGCGCCCAAAATTTCTAGTCTTGTTGACCAACTTCCGCAGTTTGTTTTTAAAGCGATCAGAAGAGTCCTGATTTACAGATGGACAGAGATACACACACACGAGTGTGTGTACAATTAAAATAAACTCTATTCTAAAAGATTAAGAGGGGCGCCTGGGTGGCACAGCGGTTAAGCGTCTGCCTTCGGCTCAGGGCGTGGTCCCGGCGTTACGGGAATGAGCCCCACATCAGGCTCCTCCGCTATGAGCCTGCTTCTTCCTCTCCCACTCCCCCTGCTTGTGTTCCCTCTCTCGCTGGCTGTCTCTATCTCTGTCGAATAAATAAATAAAATCTTTAAAAAAAAAAAGATTAAGAAGTTAACAGTAAGTGGTACTGTTCAGGATGATTTTTCTTATGCCATTTGCATTCTTGAAGTTATATCAGAAAAAACGTAACTAAATAAAATAATAAAAATATTAACTTTTGAAACACTCATTTGATCCTTGATACACACACACACACACACACACACACGCATATTTACTGTCCATATAATGAAATATCTAAAATCTGAGAAAGCTCAAATCACATTTTATAAATGGCTAAAATAAAAAATTCATAAGATAAAGCCTGTTTTATCTAAATTTGAATAAGGACATCTTCATCAATTTTTAAACACTTTTAAATGGGAAATAAGTTACATGCAACATTTTTTTAAGCAATTTAGTTTTTGAAACCCTAACAAAGTTTCTGCAAAAAATATTGCAACAAAGGCCTCATGGGATAGTCAAGTCAATGGACAAAGGGAATAGGGGAAATGAGGAAAAATAAATCCTTTAATGTGTGTTATTAAAAAGCTCAAGCTGCAAATTATGAAATTGAATAGCTGATTAGTGTGTTTAAAGGTTGAAAAATAAAATAGAAGATATTGTAAATAGTGTCAACATTAGGCATCCCATATATTTTGATACAAAATAACCACAGATCAAAGATTTAAGCTTGCCATTTATACACATCGACTATTTAAACTAAGATCTGTAGTCTCGACTCTGAAGTAAAGATTAATTGTGAAACAAATGTTTTGAGAAATAAATACCTAGCATTTAAGATATAATTCCCATTATGCCATAGATATAAAGGAGAATTTTCAATGTATAAACTTAGATGACTGCCTCCTTTAAGGCATGTGGATTTTATGCTTCCTCATAAATTCCAAAGTAGGTTGGTAATTGGTGTTTACCACTGTGATATATACGATGTGCAAGGGAAGTAATGATCTGTTCTTATTCTTATTCATTGATACCTTGCTGTCATCACGAAGAATGAGGAACAAATATCCAAATGGTTGAAGAAGGGAAGACAGATTCAAAACTTCCAGCTACCAAAGGGACAGACTGTTCTATCGTGAGTGCCATGAAGGCTTTTAACACCAGATAGTGTCAGAATGCCCAGTCTAAGAAAGAGGAAGAAGACACGAAGGTGAGACAGGACAGACTATTAGAGCAAGTGACATTGAACTGCAGATTCATGCCGGGGCTGGATCACAAGTCAGAGAGTCCTAAAATAAACCCACAGGGAAATGCTTATAACAAAAAATGACTATTTGTTACATAAACACAGACACATCCATCCATCCACACCCACACACAAATACAGTTTGTCTTTCTTTTTAATTTGAAGAACTTTTATAAGAGATTAATGGAGTAAGAAAACGTATCATGAATCTTAAACAGAAAAATGGAAAAAAAAATGAAGGAACACCATCTGGCAGTTAATAGAGATGCACATTCACACTTTATGTTTCTGCATCTGGACATGCCACGCAGTGGAGAACCAGCTGCTTGTACCAAGGACAATGCAGACTAGTGTGGCTTTGATTTGCTTTGGTAGCACTTCTATAGCCATGTATTTTAAGAGTGTAAATTTTTTTATTCATTATAGATTCTAACAAAAAATCATGCAAAAGTTAAGGGTGTATACGACTTTGCATTTTTCCCCAAACTAGGACCCAAAGTATAGATCACTTTGAACTAGTCTGTATACAGAGCTCACTTATTTTAAGCCAATACACCCACCAAGAGCTATTTAAAGGCCTGTCTTAATCTTGACTCCACGTTGTTCCCAATCTAGCAGCAGCTCTTTGTAACTGAAGTTTCTTGAAACATCTTTTAAGAATTTATTTTATGGGGCGCCTGGGTGGCACAGCAGTTAAGCATCTGCCTTTGGCTCAGGGTGTGATCCCGGCATTGTGGGATCGAGCCCCACATCAGGCTCCTCTGCTATGAGCCTGCTTTCATCTTCTCCCACTCCCCCTGCTTGTGTTCCCTCTCTTGCTGGCTGTCTCTATCTCTGTCAAATAAATAAATAAAATCTTTAAAAAAAAAAAAGAATTTATTTTATGACTTAAGCTTCTTTACACTATCCTTTCAGTTTTTATCATATCACTTGTTGAGACTGAATGCGTTTCTTTTAAAATCTGCTTTGCAAAGCAGGTAGATGGGATGTGTGTGTGACACACCACTTGCCATAATGATCAAGGAAGTTACATCCCTGAGAACATTTCACTCCTTTACAGTCCAGGTATTCTAAAAAGAGGAGATTAAGACCTAGAGATTGTGCTCCTTCAAATATTTTCAGAGCCATAATGCTAACGTATACTAAATTCGTATTCTGTTCCAAAAACTCAGAATAAGAACGAATCAGTGCAAATATCCAAAAATCTACTTGATACAAGACATTCTTGTAGCATCGCTCTGTGGTGAACACAGAATCGTTATAAGAATTCAAGTTGGGACTGAAGGGGCAAGGACAATTTCTTCTACGTAATTACTGCTTGATCTGGACACTGAAGGGACAGGATACATGCGCCACTATCCTGTTGGGCCTTTTTCACTCACAGTGACGAGCTTCCCATACATGTTGCAATGGTTTCCTTTGGCTGCCTTGCCAGTTCCAGGTCAGTTTCAAAATGTGCTACATATGAAGAAAGTCAAAGTACCAAAACCTGAATGGCTTAGAACAACAACATTGTATTATCTCACGATTAACTTGTGTTTTCTGATGTCCATACCCATGGCATAATTAGATACCTTTGAAATGAATTAATATTTTGAATTCAAATTCTTGAATTCACTAAGACCCCAGCTGAACGAATACCAAGTAAAATACACAGCCTAGAGCAACAACCCAAAATGCTTAAGAACAAACACTGTATTTACGTCTCTTTCACAAGTCCTACAGGAGCTAATTATGGCTTTCAATCACAGAGCCATTACAAGAACCAGAGTCAGCCAAGGAAAATGTGTCCTACCCTTCGAGGCTAAACATCAGGTAATCATTACCTTTTAAAATATTTACTGTCTAAATTGTCGCAAATCATTGATGGTACATTTTCCTTTTAAAATGTTGTGTTATTTTGATATCAATAATATTTCATAACATATGCAATATAAATATTAATCCAATAATTAATTCAAATGAATCAAAAACTTTCACTCTAAATTCTATGTATAAAATGTGTATATGTTTGGAAACGCTGCTACAGTGTTCTTTATTAATCACGTGATCTCTGATATTCTGTTAAGAGTTACAGGTAAGAAAAAAATTTGAAAACCAATATGAAAAGTTTGAGAAATTCCAGTTTAGCTCCTAGCTGTAGGACATTAAATCAAGAAGCTCTTATAAATATCGATCAAGATTTGTCTAAATTTAAGCTTGTTTATTTTGACTTGGGGTTTAAACTATAATAAGAGATGCTTAGCTTATAAAAATCATTTCTATTGTTGCCTATAATTCCGGCCTGGGCACATGAATCTCATATATACATGTACAGTTCAGATTTAACAATAATGATTCTGTTTTCTATCAGTTCTTTATTTATAATTCTGACTTTTCAAATTTATTTTAAGGGTCAACCAGAACTGGAGAAAGAAAAGCATTAGATACTTCTCCTGTTCTTTAGAAGTAAACAGAGCTGGAAATTTTATTTCAGTATTGCTGTGTTGTTTTACATTGAATTTTTGGGGTGTGGGGTATAAGGCCTATGCCAATTCACAAGCACTAACCTACCCAAACAGCAATATTCCCCCCACTGAGGCTGACCACAGAGCTCAAGGTTACTGGACTACCTTGCTAAGGTGGGCCTGGGAGGCTGGCTGGGGTATTTTTATTATTATTATTCAATTTATTTAAACTAAAAAACAAAAACAGTTCACCCATTTCTCCCATCCCCCAACCCTTGCCTCTTGCAACTACCAATCTGTTCTCTGTCTATGAGCTTGGCTTTTTAAAAATCAATAAATACTTAAGATTTTTATCAAAATTTATCTTACTTTAGCTTCTCCATTTATTAGAAATTTTCTGTGAAGGTAGTCTTTTGTTACCATTAAAATTTTTAATTGGATAAATACAAGTAGAGGAAAACAAATAAAAGTTCAATTTAACAAATTAATACACAGAGAACACCATTATCACAGGACCCGAGTCAAGAAGTAGCTACAGCTCTCATCCCGAATTACAGCCCATCCCTACAGAGTACAACCACTAAATTACAATCTCTCTTAACCTTTATAGAAATTGCTGTCTTGCTTTTTCTTACATTTTCATCACGTAAGTGTGCATCCCCAACCATTCATTTTTGTCCGCTTTGAAATTTCTATAAACATGAATGAAACCGTATGTATTCCTTTGAGTATTTCTTCTGCTCAATATTTCTATGAGATTTATCCAGTGTGGCATGTTGCTAGAATTCTTTTATTTATTTTGCTATATAGCATTCTGATATATGACTTTATCACTATTTATGTATTCTACGGTTGATCCCATTTGATTTGCTCTGTTTGGGGCTTCTGGAAATAATTGTGCTAGGAGAGTTCTTGTGCAGGTCCCTTGGCACATATATGTTCAAGTTTCTTTTGTATATACGCCAAGTAGGAAACCCGCAAGGTCAGTGGTATGGATATTTAACACTGGTAAATACGTCAGTTTTCCCCACGCGTGAAATGAGAGTTCCCATGATTCTGCATCTGCACGAAGTCTAGCAACCATTTTAACAGTAGGCATTCTGTTTGTTTGTTTTTTAAGATTTGAGAGAGGAAAAAAAAGAGCGCAGATGCATGCTCACAAGTGGGGGGAGGGGCAGGAGAAGGAGAGAGAGAATCCGCTAGCAGATTCCCAGCTGATTGTGGAGCCCAGGACATGGGGCTCAGTCCCAGGACCCTGAGATCATGACCTGAGCCGACATCAAGAGTTGAACACTTAACCAGCTGAGCCACCTGGGCACCCCTTATTATGGTTTATTTTTATTTCCTAGCTTACTAAGGGAGTTGACCACATTTTTATATATTTATTGCACATTTCATTATTTTTTTGAAATGTAATTTTGAGGCTTCTGCTTATTTTTCTAATGTCCCATATCATTTTCTTCTCGGTATGTAGGAGATGGGTTTTTTTTAATATACTACCAATTGCAAACATCTTCTCCCACTCTATAGCTTGACTTTTACCTCTGTTAGTGGTGGGTTTTAACAAGGAGAGGTTTTAATTTGGATATCAGAGAAGTCATCACCCTTTTTGTTATGATTAGCACTCTTGTTCTCTTAGAATTACTTTCATATTCTAAAGCCTTGAAAATATATTCTTATGTTATCTTTTAGAGATTTACTATTTCTAACATAATAAAAAATTATTATTAAAAAAGAGAGAGAGAGATTTACTATTTCTGGGGCACCTGGGTGGCTCAATCAGTTAAGCACCTGACTCTTCATTCCTGTTCAGGTTATGATCTCATGGTCCTGGGATCAAGCCCTGCATGGGGCTCCCAGCTCAGCGGTGGGTGAGTCTGCTTCTCCCTCCACACCTCCCTGCCACTTGTGCACTCTCTCTAATAAATTTTAAAAATCTTTAAAAAAAAAAAAAAAAGATTCACCATTTCTTATTCAAATTTAGGTCGGCAATTCAATTGGAATTTAAACGTGTATGGTAGGAAGCAAAGGTTGAGTTTTTTTTTTCTGAGAAAAATAAACAACTATAATAGTACAATTTATTGAGAATAGGTTTTCACCACTGCCTTACGGTTTTGTCACAATCATATGTGCACACACCCTACACCCCCACACACACCAGAGACTTTCTAGGACCTCTGTTATACTGGTTGACTGGTAACAGCCATTTTGTCGTGAAATAAGAGACTTACTCAAGGCTGGTAAATCTCCTTTAGGAAGTTACATTCTAACCCTAATTTGCTCTAGTTTGCTCTAAATTCTGTTAGGAATGACTATTGGATTTGATCAAATGCCTCTCTACATATATTAAGGTGTTTATTGCTTTTTTTTCTTTCTCCTTAAATCTCTTAATGTGATGAATTGATTTAGTTACCATTATTCTAATAGTCCAACCTTGTCTACATGAAAAAAACTCCACTTGTTATGATGCATTATTTTTTCTACATATTGTTACAATTGAATTTTTAAAACAGTAACTTTTATCTTGCTATCATTTCAAACTTACAGGTAACTTGCACCTAAGAGTTTCTTTTACTATTCCTGCACTAACAAAAGTCCTCTATTTCTATTTTGTTCATTCTCTCACATGCATCAATCTCTTTATATACATACACACTATAAATATACATAAATACAAACATATATCATATAGATACTAAATGTTTTATCAAATGAGTAAATTGGAGGTATCATGCCTCTTATTTATATAGAGAGAGACTGAATTCAAAAGGACTAAAAAGTGACTATGAAGGATAAAATTGGGACAGTTGATGGGATTTAAATTCAGACTATGGATTACATAATAATTGTATCAATGTTCCATTTCCTAAAATTGATGACTACATTGTGATCATGGCCGAGAATGTTCTTGTTCTTATGGTCTACCATGACCACCACTTTTTTTTTTCTGTCTCTGGATCTAACTCACATCCAACATTGCATTTAATTGACATGTCTCTATAGTTTCTTTCACTATGGAGCAGTTCCTAAATCTTTCTGTGCGCTTCTTGATCTTTTTTGAGATTATAGGAGAGTTATGTAAAAAGTATCCCAAAATTTAAATCAGGATTCTACTCTATTTTTTGACAGAAATTCATCTGAAATGATGATGTGTCCTTCTTCATGCATAATGCCTGGAGGTACGTGATGGCAATTTGTCCCAGTATTGATGAGGATAGGTTTTGATCATTTGTTAGGGAGCTGCCCACCAGTTTTCTTCTCTTTAAAATTACCATTTTGAGGGGCACCTGGGTGGCTCAGTCGTTAAGCATCTGCCTTCGGCCCAGGGCCTGATCCCAGGGTTCTGGGATCCAGCCCCGCATAGGACTCCCTGCTCTGCTGGGAGCCTGCTTCTTCCTCTCCCACTTCCCCTGCTTGTGTTCCCTCTCTCTCTGGCTGTTTCTCTGTCAAATAAATAAATTTAAAAAATCTTTTTAAAAAATTAAAATAAAATTACCATTTTTAAATTTTAATTAAAGACTAGTATCTGGAAAGGTATTTGAGCCTATATAAGTATGTGATTCTCATCAATATTTCACCTGTTAATCCTTTATTCTATTTATTATCATTTATTCCATCCTTCCATCTGTATTAGTTGGATTCTACCCTTAGGAATTTGTTTTTCCTCCCCCCCCCCCGACACTGGTCATAAGCTAGGTATATTTTAAATTTTCCCAAATACTGAAAAGTTATTTTTACAAATGATTGGATCATTTTGTACTTCCTCTGGTAATGTATGACAGCTGCAGTTGCTGCAGATTCCTACCAAATTTGATGTTATAATTTTTTTCATTTTAGCCCTTTCAGAAAGTGGTTGAAAATGATATTTCATCAGATATGTGTTTGCCATTATACTTGTCTATTTGATTTGTTAATCATGAGCATTGCAATTTTTAATTGTAATATTTTCAGTTAGTTCTCAGGCTATAGTGCAATATCTCAATGGCTTCCAGATTTCTGCTGAAATTTTTCTTCTTTTATTTAAATTCAATTAGCCAACTTATATCACATCATTAGTTTCAGATGTAGTGTTCAATAATTTATCAGTTGCGTATAACACCCAGTGCTCATCACATCACTTTGAGGTCTGTTATCATCCAGGAGAACAAGCTTAGTTAGTGTATAGTGGGAGGAAATTCCACCGTTCTGGATCCTTTTGACCCTGTTGTCTCAGTCTGTCATTTATGTGCATTTTTTTTTATGATGGACAGTACATTAAAAAAAAATGTAGATACCATATGAAGCTTAAGGTCAGTTTTTTTTTCCTATTTCAGTATTTCTATTAAACTATTTTCTTGAAGATGTAAGATTTTATTCAGTTCTATTTACACTTTTAGGAAAAGTATACAAAGCTATGGTAATCAAAACAGTTGGCATAAAAACAGACATACAGATCAATGGAACAGATTAGAGAGCCCAGAAATAAACTCACACACATATGGTCAATTAATTTATGACAATGGAGTCAAGAGTATACAGTGGGGAAAGGACAATCTCTTCAAAAAGTGGTGCTGGGAAAACTGAACAACCATATACAAAAGAATGAAACTGAACCACTATTTTATAGCATACACAAAAATTAACTCAAAATGGATTAAGGACTTGAATGTAAGACCTGAAACCATAAAACTCCCAGAAGAAAACATAAGTAGGTGGTAAGCATCTGACATTGGTCTTGGGGATGATTTTTTAAATTTGACACCAAAAGGGAAAGCAACAAAAATAAGGAGGTGGGACTTTAAGTAGAAACTTAAAGGCTTCTGCACAGCAAAGGAAACAATAAAATTAAAAGGCAACAGAATGGAAGAAAATATTTGTAAATCATTTACCTGATGAGGGGTTAATATCAAAACATATAAAGGACTTCAACAACTCAATAACAAAACCAAACAAAAACACAGTATGATTTAAAAATAGGCAGAGGACCTGAACAGTTTTCCAAAGAAGATCTACAGATGCCCAACAGATATGTGAAAAAAATGTCAACGTAATTATCAGGGAAATGCAAATCGAAACCACAACAAGATAACCTCACACCTACTAGAATGGCTATTATCAAAAAGCCAAGAAATAAATGTTGGCAAGGATACGGAGAAACTGTATGCTGTTGGGGGGAATGTTAATTGGTGCAGCCACTATGAAAAACAGTATGGAGTTTCCTTAAAAAATTAAAAATAGAACTACCATATGATCCAGCAATTCCACTTCTGGGTATTTACCCAAAGAAAATGAAAATAGTCATTTGAAAATATATATACACTCCCGTGTTCGTTACAGCATTATTACAAAAGCCAAGGTATGGCAACAACCTAAGTGACCATCAATGGATGAATTAGGATAAAGAAAATGTACATATACAATGGAATATTACTTAGCCATAAGGAAGAATGAAATCTTGCCATTTGCAACAACATGGATGGAATTGAGGGCGCTGTGCTTAGTGAAATAAGTCAGTCAGAAAAAGACAAATATGGTTCGATCTCATTTATGTGTGGAACCTAAAAACAAAACAAAATGCCACGTTCATAGATACAGAGAACAGACTGGTGGTTACCAGAGGCAGGGGTAGAAGGTGGGCAAAAAAGGGGTCAAGAGGTACAAACTCCCAAGTATAAAATAAGTAAGTCATGGGGATGTAATAGGTGGCATGGCAACTATAGTTAATAATACTGTATTGCATATTTCCAAGTTTTTAAGAGAATAGATCTTAAAAGTTCTTATCACAAGTATTTTTGTAACTATGTATGGTGATAGATGTTAAGTCGATTTACTGGGGTAATCATTTCCCAATATACAAAAATAGTGAATCATTATTCGGTACACCTGAAATGTCATGTCAATTATACCTCATTTTAAAAAAAGTGGAGAGAATGCTAGTAATCGGTTGTCGTCTAGGTACACTGTTACTATGGGAACTACTGGGAGTTAATAGTTCGGCACACCACATAGGGATGAAACAAATTCATTGCAAAACTTGTGGCAGAAGGAACACATTTTACTTGAGTCTGATTTAATCAAAAGATAGAACCAATGAAAGGCAACATCTAATAGTTTCATGTTCACCCAAGCCATTAATTTTTTATTGGGCTGAATTTCTAACTTTAGAATTTTGCAAAGATTGTTCTTTTTGGTCACTTCTTTCTCAGCTTCAATATCAGGAGAAGAGTTAGTCTCTGTGCTGATTTCACCATCTCCAATTCATCCTTAGTTTTGTTTTGTTTTTGCAAAGGATTGGCTATCTTGTAATTTGACCATGTACAAACAAAGCATTGGAGTCTTGTTTCAGATCTCTATTTAGGTTTGCCCCTTTGGGATCATAATAGGACCAAATGACAGCTCTTCCACCAAATTTGCTAACTCAGTCCATAGGCACAGTCGCTCAGCAAAGCCTAAAGTTTTTTAAAGACCCACAGTCTGCTCCTCCTGTCTGGGATAGTCCAAAATTAAAGCATCAGGAATCAGAGTGGGAGAAGAAATGAATAGACGTGCAGAGAAATGGAGAAAAGGACTTGATTTCCACGGGTACTCGTAAAGCAGAAGGGCAGGGCATCCCTTTGTGCATGGACGCACCCTCTCATTCAAAGAAGGCATTTGCCTACAACAGGATTTAGGTGTAGCCCAAAGTTTATCAATTATGACTTCTATGGATTAATAATTCCCTTGTAAATGATATTCACATAAGACATTAATCTCATGACTTCATTTTTAAAACCAAGTGAAAACAGCTGGTGAAGCACTGGAAATTTGGGTTGTGGGTAAAAAGTAGGCAAGAAGGAACAGTTTTGGAGCCCTGGGCATATCAGAGAAGGGCAGATGTTTACAGGAGCCCAGAATGGGGTGGGGGGGGGCTTTAGAACAACAAGTGCAAGACCGTTGGGAGAGAAAGCCCAGTGAAAAGCAAAGAGGAATACAGAAAGGAAATTAGCAAGAGTAGAAGCCAGAATTTACCTAATTAGAAATAGGGCCTAAAAACAAAAACAAAAAAACAAAAAACAAAAAACACCCAAAAAAACAAAAAACAAAAAAAACCCAAAAAAACAAAAAACAGGCCTTCCCTGATACCAAAAAGGAAAACCTGACCATGAGGTTTAGTATACAGACTCACTTACATGAATCTCTTAATAAATTTTAAGTAAAAATACAGAAGATGTAGATAGTGGTAAAAAAACAAAACAAAACAAAAAAACCCCACAAAACCTTTCTTCATGTATGGTGATTTGGAAAAAGAGAAGCCTACCCATCATTTTCTGGAAGTCCCGATCAATGCTGCTCACCTGTCACGCTATTTCCAGCAGCCGATGGGGGTGTTTCCTCGCCCATCAGTCTGATTGGAAGAACCCACAGCTGTGTGGCGAGAAGGTGGAAATATAGGACTGCACTGAACCTTTATTTAGGCTAATCAAGAATATTTCTGATTCCTAAAATTAAGAGGCTAGGAGGTGCCCAATTAATGTCATTATGTCTAGCTCTTGGAGCGCTTAAAACAAAAGCTATTTGTGTATCTGTAAAGAGAACAAATTACGTAGTCCATGCACTGAAAAAGGTAACAGTGATTTTTCAAGTTTGAGACAGTCTTACAGAAAATCACTTATTTGTTTTGGGGCTACTGGGTGGCGAAGTCGGTTAAGCTTCTGACTCTTGATTTCAACTCAGGCTGTGATCTCAGGGTGATGGGATTCAGCCGTGCATTGGGCTCTGCACTCAGCAGAGCCCACTTGAGATTCTCTATGGCCCTTTCCCATCCCCCCTCCCCATCCCTACTCTCCCCCTGACCAATTAAATAAAGTAAAATCTTTAAAAAAAATCATTTTTTTTCAAATGGACATCTAAATATCAACTGTAGCTCAAAGAGTAGGGGAGCTCCAAAGCTATGACATTCCTTATCTAGTCTGAAAAGAGTTGTACTCAAGGGGATTCCAGTGCATAATTTTATCATTTAAAAAGCTTTTTTGGCTAATGAAATGACTTTGGCTCCTGCTTTTCTTGTCAGATGCTATGTTCCTTGCCATTCTGACAATTCCATTTTTAAGACTGAGAATGAATCAAAAGCCCAATATTCAAGAACTCTGGAAATAATCATGAAATCTGACTACAGATTCAAACTTTAGTGAAACACTTTGTAAAAGACTTGATAATATAACGTACCATGTAAGAACTGAAATGATGAAGCTTCTCTTTTTTTCATTTTCAAAATAGATTTTTTTCCACTACTATTGGCATGTCATAGAATGTTTTGATTTTTTGTGTGAAAGCAGGTTTTGTTTTTATTTTAAGTACTCCTCTCTCAGTTGTTTCACTGACCCTTACTGTTAAGTTGAAACTTCTGGAGTTCTTACAGAAGAACTGGAACTATTTTTAGTTCGGAAAAGAGACACTGAAAGATAATTATACCTTCCTCTGAAAATGGCTAATGCAAGCAAGGTATCTTTCATGTACATTTTTATTCCTAGGATGAAATACATGTAAAGTGAGCCTTAGGATGAGTTTATAAAAACGTGGGTTACAGCGACATACTGGGAGCCAAAACTCCATATCATGGTGACATTTCTCTATTAAGAGGCATGATATCAGATGAAAAAGAATACCATTGTTACAACTGACAACAAACTTTTGCACATCCACATTTAATCTCAACATGACAATTACTAGGGAAAAAGATCCTCTTTTCATATAAGGTAATCAGACTTTTTAGTCTGATTTTTAGTCATTTTAATGAGAACTATTTCGCACACTTTTAACTACTTTTAACTAGTTCTGGTGCATACGTTTGCGCACCTCCCATACATTATTCATGGCCAAAGTGCTTGACACAAGTTTTATCGTAGGATCAAACTGACAGAACAACAATCCCTAATCAGAGAGCAATACCAGGATGGAGAATTTTTATGTGGCTCATGATGCCCTTCCCAAATTGGGAAGAAAACAAAGTCAGACAGAGATTCAGCCTAAGTAGAAAGACGTAGGGGCTCTCTCCAACCTAGCCACTGCTCATCGGCACCAAAGGTCACTTGTGAATACCCAGAAGTCATAAGAAGGGTCAGAACACTTATGCATCTGTCAGGGAAAAATGCGAGAGAGTAGGGGAGAATAGCCACCCAGAACCAACAGCACCAGTAACAAATAATGAAAAAAAGAAGGGAAAGACACCTTTTAAGAAGGAAATTATTTTACCTCTAAAATGCTTAGAAAACCAAAAAATAAAATCAGAAAGCAGCTCATCTCTGTGCCAAAAAAGAATAAAGAATAAAATGTGTGTTATGCATACCCCTATGGAAACTGACATGTAGATAAAAGCCATACATTTGGAACTTACCTTCCAGTTAGGATTTGAGAAGGTGGTGCTGGTGTCATCAGGTGGGGAGGTAAAGGACATGAAAAGGTAGCCATGCATCCGAGTTGTCAGTTACATGGTAACCCCCTGTGTTAGACTTACTGTGTACCAAGAATTACTTCAAATGCTTTGCAAATATGAACTCATTTCACCTACATGGCACACCTATGAGCAAGCTGCTATTATCTAGCGTACTTTGCAGGTGAGGAAGCGGAGACAGACAGATATAATACGCTCCACAAGGTCACAAGCTAGTGAGCAGCACAGATAAAATTTGCAAGTAGACACTGTGGCTTCACTGTTCATGGTCTTAAATCCTGCCATGCGACTTCTACCGAGTCACTTGATAAAATGTGCCAGGTTACAGCTTCTCTTGCTCTTTTAAGAATGAACAAGCTAAAAAGAAAAGCTGGAGGTGGAGAAGGATTTTAACTCATTTTCTTGCTTCATTATCAGAAGACACCCACACCCACCCAGAGCTAGATTAATGCCAGAAGTCTACACAGCTAGAAAATACTAAATCTAGGATTTGTATCTAGTGAGTTGGGTTGTTTTTTATAATGTAGACTTAACTGATTTCGTTGCCTTAAAAACAAAAATATTCCACATGGGAAAATAAATCACTTTCTTAAAATGTAAAAGAAAAGCTGTCTGGAGTAAAAAAAGTTAAACTATACATCAAAATAATTCTGAGCGAAAGCAGTACCACATATACACACACAGAAAAGTATTGACAAATTTCAAAATAAAGGATGCAAATTTACTAAATGTTAGCAAATTGAATCTAGCTATACACTGAGATAATATGGCTTAGACATAGGGGACTTCTTTAAGGAGCACATGCGTAATACTTAAAAAATATTAGACTACATTGAGAATTAAGGGGAAAACAAGTCAACCGATGCTGTGTCCCCGCAAAACTGATAAAGTTCATATTTTGGGGAGGGAGGACATTTAACGACATAAGAATAGGGCACAACTCTCATGGACAGACCTACGTAATGATGTACATCTGTCAAAATATTTTTAAGAAACAGAAATATTTTCTACCAAATTGAAATACAAGGACATACAAACCAAATACAAACTAAAACTCCAAGTAAATGGTATTTTTCATGTACCAGCTGACAAAACTTTAAAAATCGGATAATGTAAAGTTTTGGAGAAGATGTAAAACAACAGAGACACTCACCCACTGCAGCTGGAGATGAAAAGTGGAACATGACCACCGTGAAAAACATTTTTGGCCTCACTTAGCAGAGTCGAACAAACTCTCAGCATGGTGGGTCTCACACTGGTGCACGTGGGAGTCACATGGCAATATTTAAAGCTACTGCAGCCTGGCCCCACCTCTAGCTGCTCTGATTTAATTGCTATGGAGTGAGATCTGGGTGTTGGGAGTTTTAGAAGCTCCCCAGGTGATTCTAAAGTGTAGTGATGTCTAGGAACCCCTGCCATTCTCTGTAACGCAGGACCTGCCCCATAGAGTTCGTGACTTAGAGAATCTCTTACACATTTGTACCAGGGCAATTACAAGACAGTTCTCAGTAACAACAGTCATGATAGCAGTATAATTAAAACAGCCGGAATGCACATCAATCTAGAATGAATAAATCATAGTGGAATATTGAATAAAAGAGAACAAAATAAAACTGCATGCATTAATAACATTGATTCTCAGAAGCCTACTGAGGGAAGGAATTATGTCTCAGAAGATAAATAGAATATTACTCCCAGTTATATGGTATCTAAGATACACAACATTTGATAGGGTTTTAATTAGAGGTGCACAATTGGATAAAGAAGAAGAAAGAAAATGCAGGGAGCAATGGGTATAGATTTCAAGATGGTGGCTGATTTGGGGAGAAAGGAAAGTAAGAAGTGGCCAGGAAATAGATCCTGGAGCTGCAGTTAGTGTTCTATGTCTCGACTACATAGCTGGTTCTTGTTCTTTACCTCTATTTAATGTTTTATACACTTTCGTGCATTAGTTATATTTCGCAACAATTTTAAAAGAAATGATTGTAGAGATTTTATACAGAAGAGTGGATAATGGCTGGATCATGTAGTAGCCATCACTCAGGCTCTTGAGAGGACAGTATACAGGGGGAGTGTCAAGAGTGAATACAAGTAATAGAGTACTGTGGCGAGGGTCTCCATAAAGGGTTTTACAGTTAAGACTAGGCAACTACAGTGAGGTCTAAGTCATGGGAGGATTAGGGAAGCACTCAGGATTTAGTGATTCAGAAAATGAAGCAGATCACAATGGGCAGGGCACGGAGCAAGAGTGGAAGGTCAAAGGTATCACATGTTGAATCACATGACGGACACAGTTGTCCTTTATTAAGGCAGGAAAACATGTAGGTGGAGTAAAGATCTTCACCAACAAATGAGAAGGTCATGCTCTTGTGAACAAGTTCAATTAGACTCAACTCTTTCATCCAGCTGGATGGATGTAAAGGCTGGGTCTCAGGACAAGCACTCAGTCAGGTTCATTTTGAGGCTCATCAGTACAGAGGGCTTGTATTTGTGGCTAAAAAAGAGATTTCAGAGAAAAATGTAAAGCGAGAAGACAAACTCCGAGGCAGGAATAGAAGGTCCGGGCAAAACGCACTGCCAAGACGTGCCCGAGAACTGAAATGACCTGATGAGTGTTCTGACGGTGGGGAAACAAAAAATACTGCCACATAGCAGCAGAAGTCGCTCTTACTTGCTACATATTAAATGGTTTAGAAAAATTAAAACATATGTGATCCTACCGCTGATTCAAGCCAGTGGTTTAAAAAAAAAAAGGAGCCCTTCATTACACTTTTTTTAAAATAAAGAACGCTCTCACTGATAATTTAAAATGAAAATCTATAAATTCATTTCAGCAATGTATAAAACTAAGCGTCTGCTACTTACTAGTCAAGAATTTTAAGGAAATGAGAAAACATTAATTGCATAGAACTTTGATGCATCCTTTAAGTTCAGGCAAGTATCAACAGATATGTTTAACTTTACAGTATTTACATGGCACCTTTTTTTTTAATTATAGAATTTTATAGAGAGCCCTAAAATTTTAACATACCTAGTCTGTTGCTGACGTTGTGGAAGAGTAAGCAGGACAGTTACAGTCATTTTTCTTTCAAACAAGAATCCACAAATATTTGAAAGGGAAAAAGGGGGGTAACCTAAAGAAGAATCAGAGAAAGTAAGTTGCAATTAGAAAGCTGCTTGAAAAATACAGAACTTTCTGTAACATGAGTGTATTCCCATATTACAGCTATGACCAATGAGGCTCATGTGGTTTAAATAACTCGTTGGAGGTCATAGACCTGCACGAGATGGTTAAGAACAGAATCCGTGATGGTCTAACTACAGGATCATCACAAATTACTATGAGATAATGTTGTTTCTGGAAGCAGGACCAGTCCAAATGTTCTTAAAATACAAAACTCCACTGCTTTCATAATTTTAATTTATTGTCCTAAACTCAGTTTTCCTTGTTGAATACAGACTGAATTCTTAGTAAAATAATTTGTGCAGCTTATCCAAAAGCTGTCTACCGCTTTATTCATAGAATGAGCATGAATTCCTTTGTGTAATATTTTGTATTATTCATTCATGATATTAGAGCTCACTTCTGTACAAACAATGAATCATGGATTTCAATTTTGAAACAATATTAATCATTAATGGGATCTAAATCTGTCTACTTTATGGGCATGCACAGATTTCTACAAGATAAAAATGTTACATGCAGCAAAAATAAACAAAATAAATCTAATATTTCAGGAACATAAAGTGTGTTTTTCGTTCTTTAGAAATTATACCAGGTTTTAACTATTATGATTATATTTATAATCATTGCTATTTATAACTGCACAGAAGTTTATATATTTATTTATTTCCTAAATAATAGAGCCCCATCTCCGTCCTGAGAATATTCAAGCCCCTTTCCCAACCTACCCTGAATTTTCCTTCAAAATTTTCTCTTCCATTCCCCCCCTCCATTTATTTTGTGCTCTAGATATGTTGGACTCATCAAGAGTTCTTAAGGATTAACATAGTTTTAGGCCTTTGTTTCGTTTTGTGGCAGCGATCACTGCACTGAAACCACCTAATATGGAAAATCCTCCTCTTTGCTCCACCTCCATATCACTTTTGTTTACCAGACAGATTGTTATATTTACTCTTCCATGTCCAGCTCAAAAATGCAGTCTTTCTTGAAGCGCCTTCTTCAAACATCCATGGCCCACTCTTCTGCTTGCATTAAATACTCTTTGTCCAGTACTTCTAAATAAACATATGAAAGGTTGTTCAAATTCAGCCATCAGGTAAGTTAAATTAATATAATCCCACTATGCAACCAAAAGAATGACTAAATTAAAAAGAATATGTGTGTCAACTGAGGCCTGGAATAACTGGAAATTTTATGCACTGCTGTTGAAATGCAAATTGCTATTCTCATTTTCAAAAGGTATCAGCAGTATCTACTCAATCCAAACTAACACATAACCTGTGACCCAGCAATTGTGCTCCTGGTTATATATGCACAGAAATACACAGTATATGTACCAAAGGACATACACGAATGAGGAGATTATAAAGCAAGAGCTAAGAATAGAACAGACCACCAAGTCCTTTCAAGGTAGAATGAGTGCATCCATACTGGTTTATTCATAAAATGAAATAATAACAAAAATGGAATTAAAAACTTCTGCTATATGGCACAACGTGATTTCTTTTTTTTTTTTAAAGATTTTATTTATTTATTTGACAGAGAGAGACAACCAGCGAGAGAGGGAACACAAGCAGGGGGAGTGGGAGAGGAAGAAGCAGGCTCCCAGTGGAGAAGCCTGATGTGGGGCTCGATCCCATAATGCCGGAATCAAGCCCTGGGCCGAAGGCAGATGCTTAACGACTGCGTCACCCAGGCGCCCCACAACATGATTTCTTGAGTAGTATTCTGTTCAGGATGGCGGATAGGAGAGAGGACGCCATATATATGACGTATATGACATATATATGACATATATACAAAATTCAAAGATCAGCAGAATCCATCTCAGGCATTGGAAATCAGGATCCTGGGTAGCTTTATGGAGATGAGAAAGAGGAAAGTAAAGACTGGGTGAAGGTCTGGGGGACGGTCTAAGTACTGAAAATATTCTATTCCTTGATCCAGATGGTGTTTTTGTGGTTAAAATTCTTGAGCTATCCAGCTATGATGTCTGCTCTGTCTATATATATCACACTTCCAAAAAAAGACTATTAAAATATGAAGCTATAAAGTGCTTGGCATTCTGTATCTCAGAGGAATATAGAATTGGTCTCCAGGATTTATATAGAAGAGGCCTTTTAAAATTCTTTTAAATCAAGTAACTGGAAAAGACAATCACACTAATGGTATAGATAAGTCAAATAGCACAGAGGGGGAAAGTGAGTAGCTGCTCCATGGTGGCCTCTATGTGTTCCGAACTATTATTTATTTCAAAGTGGTAGCAGTCAGTTTGAAACATCAAACAGTATAGTTGTTACAGTGGGAAAACATGTAGGTAGTATCCTTTTGGTATATTTCACTAAATTTCCATAGATTTAGTCTCAGTTACAATGAAGTGAGCTATTGTTAGATGGAATTCACTTTTTAGGATGCTAGTTTGTTATATTAAGGATGGAGCTGACCTGACAAAATTTCATCGGTATGTTTACCTTTCTCTGTTGAAGCAAAATCCACAACCCAGTATCCATATTTTTCATATGTATTTTCTCTGTGTTTGAGAAATGAGCATAGTAGTAGGAATTCACAGAACTACCATAGAACAGAATGGAAATTGGTGGGCTCACATGTTAACAATGCCAGCATGTGTGGTCCCATGAGGCTGAACCCATCCACAGCAGTTTACATTATCAGGGCCTGATAATCATGAAGGAGTCATTGTATTTTATTTCCCATGAATGTGAGGTTGCGAAATTATAATGTAATTTATTATGGGGAAGTACTGAAAACAAATTGTTGTTCAACTTCCTATCAACTCTAGGATTTGATAAATGCAGTATGCACTAATATGTCCTTTTTTAGCCTTTAGAGAATTACTTCTGCGCCGATAGCCTATCTCATAGAGTGTGTAACCTGCAATGCAGCACTTGCCCTGAGGTGGAGATTTCCCTTCAATTTCATATGCTTGAAAATTCTTACATAAGAGGTGATGTAAGTTTTACATGATTAGTAACTGAAACATTGAAAATCTAGCCTCAATTACGGATAAGCCTTTTGTCTGCATGTTTTGTTTTCAAATAGAAACCAAAAGCACACTGTGCATGTTAGCAATGCCTTTCTCTTGGTATCAACATTTGCATGAATCCCTAGAAATTTTGGATTTTTAATAAACAACTTCAAAAATGTGTGTTTCTGGAAATCTTCCTACTGATGGGTGATGCGTAATCCTCAAAACTGACAATTTCACAATAATGCATATGCAGTATGAGCGCTTCTTTTGAGCTCTTGCAGACTTGCTGCAGGGAAGTAGGAGAACCAGGTTGATTTAGCAGCTTGATGCTTGAATTTCATTTTGTTACTGAGTCCGTCTTTAGCCTTCCTGAGTCTTACCTGGTCAGCCAGCTACCTGCTGACTCGCAGGAGAACTGGGGCTACTTTCGATTGCTGCCATAACATATCATCACGTTACAAATTACCATAGGGGCACTGGGTGGCTCAGTCATTAAGCTTCAGCTCAGGGCGTGATCCTGGCATTCTGGGATTGAGCCCCACTTCAGGCTCGTCCACTGGGAGCCTGCTTTTTCCTCTCCCACTCCCCCTCCTTGCATTCTCTCTCTCACTGTTGTCTCTCTCAAACAAATAAATAAAATCTTTAAAAAAAAAATTACCATAAACTTAGCATCCTAAAACAAAAGTTTATCTCACAGTTCTCAAGGGCAGAAGTTGGATAGGTCTCACTGACCTTAAATCAAGGTGTTTGGCAAGGCTGCGTTCCTGGAAGCTCTAGGGAGAATCCTTTTTCTTGCTTCTTTTTGACTTCTGGAGACTGCCTTCTATTCCTTGGCTTGTGGGTTTCCTTTCTCTGTCTTCCAAGCCAGTAAATCTGCATTTGTCTGATCCCATTTGTGTCATCACAGTTGCTCTTTGACCACAGCTAGGAAATACTCTCTGATTCATCCGATTAGACTCAACCCACCCAGATAATCCAAGGCCATCTCCCCATATTGATGTTTTCAGCATTAATCCCATCCCTACATCCCTTTTGCAGATCAGGTAAAATAGCCACTGGTTACAGAGATTAGGGACCTTTCTATTAATATTCTTCTGCCTACTACAGCAAGAAACATTTCAATGTGTTATTTTAGGTTGAGTTTTTTGAAGGTGAATGAACAAAATCATTATGCAAATACTTAAAAATGCTCAATGAAAACAGTATTTAGGGAATCATACTGTAAAGTGTCACAGATGATGACCAGTCCTCTCTTCACTGGGTGTACAATTAACAGCACAACACATAATTTGTATTATTATTTGGTAGGAGAGAAGACCCTGAGAGCCTCCATTGTTTAGTATATATTCACTGGTTGTGATTTATTTTGTTTGCTTCCCATGATCTAAGCTCCTTTCATACATGGGGGTATTTGACATCAGCCAGACTTTTGACTGAAGGGTTTTGCACTTACTGTTATGGGCTGTAACTCCCTCTCCCTACCCTGGCAGCCAGCCTGGGTCCATATAATCTACACTCTGCCAGTCAGATGCACTCATGCCTGGTGCCCATTGACTATGTTCACCAGCAGCACAACGGGATCCGTGTGCCAGCATTAATGCCCTCAGCTGTTTCCTGAAGCATGAGTTCAATGTGGTTTCTCTAGCCCAGTGCCCCTTCTTTGCTTGCTTTGTTCCCATTTTCTGAACATGGTTTCTCAGCTTTATGTTGATTCCGTGAGCATCCTGATATCCTTAACATAAATTCATCTCTGCTTACAATAGCCAAAATAGGGATCTGATATTTACAACCAAGAATGCATAGCTGAGTTTATTTATTATCTCGAAATCCCAGGAAATAAATTATCTATCAGTGAAAAAAAAGAAAAGATTGGATATACTAACATGTTTTAGCTATTCTTAAATATACATTCTATGATGTAATTCACCAAAAATCTGCTAAGGAAATTTTCTATAATCAGAACTAAAAAATAACTGGGATTTTGAGGTAATATAAGCATGATTTTTAAAAAGACAAAATCATTAGTCTATATATTAAAACACCTTGTATCATGGTGAATTTAATTAAAGGAAAGTATGTGTGCTGGTTTCACTTTCACTTCTATTAATGAATTAACTACATTTGAAAGTCAGATTGCTGTATTTTAGGCAGCCAGAAGAATGGAGTCACTGATAATACTGATTTTCTCTGCACAGTGTAGCATAAGAAATTCTCTTGGTGAGGGATTACATTCACACAATAGAATTTTAAATATCATTCTAGAAAGACATCATAGAAGGGTGCTCTTTTTGTTCACTTGCTCCAAGATAGGTTTTGGGTTTTTTTTTTTTTACCACCCCCCACCTCATTCCTCTGAAATGTTTCCATACAGCTGACTGACTGAGCCCACACTCACCACCACCCCAACCGAGGACTCTTATTCCCCGTTGCACTAGGTCTCTTTCTCTCTCTCTCTCTTTCTCTCACTCTCTCTCTCAAAAAGGCCTTTTTACACAAAATGGTGAGAAAGGGGGAAGGGATATGGTAGAACACAATGTTTGGAACTATAAAATATGACAAGTGTGGGAAAAGAAAACTTCATTTTTGTGTTTATGTCATTTACACAAATGAGAAGCACATCTCCAGTGAGAGCCCTCAGCTTGGGTCATACCAACGCAGTGCAAGTTTCTTCTCCAGGCTTTTAGAGGTGCAGCCAAGTGGTTGGAGCCAAATGACAGAATAACAGACTGTGAGTCCAAATGCAGTTCTGCTGTGTGGGTTTGCCAACACATGAAGTGCTGGAAGGGAACAGACGTGCAAGGGTGGAGAGGAGTCAAACTAGAAAGACGAAGAGAGTGATCTGTTCAACGCAGTGGTACACAGGAGCTCCAGCAAGGAGATGTGCCTGTGTGAGAGCAGAGAGCACGAGGGGGTTGGTTTAAAAATGTAGAGGAATTAATATTTAACACAGAGATGGAATGGACAATTATCTGGAAAGCACAGATTCGAGATAAATGTTTAAAAAAGCATTCTATTTAAAAGGTGGGAGGGAAGGAGGCAATTGACCATTGTGCGGTCAATAGTACAAATAGAAGTTGGTTTGTTTTCAATGGGTATTCCCATTAATGTTTGATCATTAACCCATTTAAAAGTGGGTCATTTTCTGCATCACAGTACAATGACTCTCAAGCTGTCACCAGCCACTTAATGGAAAGCAAGTTTCATTAGAACAGATATCCAAACAGACAGTTGATACAGTCTGAATTGAAATACAGAATGAGAGGGGTAACCTGACTTAAAAAAATAGATTTGCCTATATAATTTTCTAAGTTTAGTGACACAGCAGTACCCCCAAAGACATCATCTCTGTAAACTCTCCAAAAACTTAGAATGCCCCAAGTTTCTTAAAGAACCAACAAAAACAGATCAATTTGGTGCCTGGTTCCCATGCCTAATGAAAACAATTATTTATGTCTTTCTCCTTTTAGGAACAATGATATTTTAGTTTGCTTGCATACGTAATCACTTCAAATAGTTATTGATGACTAGCATTTCAGTAGGGCTAGCCTTAGTTGTCTTTCTTTTTAAAGATATTACTCAATTTCTCTTTAGTACTGAAAGATGCCATGGGTGAATTCCATTCCACTATTGCTAGGTTATCATGGCTCCGGAGAGAGTGTTGTAAAGCTGCTCTTGACTGCACACGAGGTGCCACATGGATGGAAATGTGATTGGATTCAATACCTTCCTCTGCTTATGGATTTAACTATACCTTATACATCTGCGTTCTTTAAAACCATTTCTGAAAAGTGTGTCCAAACTTCTCCTCCATGTCTTTTTGCCCAGAAATTCACAGGGTGGCATTTGGTAGTGTAGTCACCTCTTTTCAAAATAAGTCAAGACAATGCACTCTCTGTTGGAGTCGGGTGTACTTAAAAAGTGGAGCAAAGGCATCCTTTCCAAAGGTAACGCTTTGTTCTTAAGCTTGCGGACTTCCATTTAGGTGTAGAATCACTTTTCTTGAGAATTCATGTTAGTGGAGGGGTGCACACTCCGATTTTCAGAAAATACGTAATTCAATATTGAAGTACCTGATGACTAAAAACTCATCAAAACAAACCTATGATCCACATGCAAGCTTATATGTCACTTACCTCCTTGATGTCCCCATTGTTACACGAGTGCCTAGAAAGAAAAGGGCCTTTAGTCCCAACCAAGCCATTCAGCTACATTATTTAGACTTTTGGGGTTACACAAGGCCCTTTTATTATTGTTCCTTGGTTAAATCAGAATTTGGATTTTTTTTATTAGTCACCATTCCTGGGAGTATCTAGTAAAAATACTGATGAGCTGAAAGGTGTGGTTACACTCTTGTTTTTAACCATTGTTCTTTATTTCTTTCTTTAACTCCATATGCCCTAAATTAAAGGACTCCAAAACACTGATGCTACATGTTGTTGCTGTATTTCTACCTTAATGTCTAACGCATTCCAAATTTATGAGAGCTCTATTTAGGCAAATGGAGATGAATGTAAAGATCCCGGAGTTTGATTTTATAATTAGGAAAAAAAATCCTCAATTTTCGATGGATATGCCTAGGAATATATTATTAAGTAAGCTACCTGAAAGAGTGAGATAATATGTTTCTAAATAGGCATGCAATTTCCTTGTCAGAAAGACCCTATTTTATTAAGAGATCCAAGATTTTATTTATAATAAAATAACACGCAGATGCCCACACTAAGGAGAGAGAAAGAGGCAATCTCACATCAAGGAAAACTGTCGGCATATTTTGAGTTCTAATTAAGAAAGGAAGCATGGAGCTGGAGAGCTAGCTAAGCCAGGTGGGAGGGTGAGTGGCACCAAGCCCACACAGCACATTTCTATGCAAAGAATATGGCAACTGTTGTCTGTCTTGTTCCAATTACCGTATATCAAATAAAGGGCTTGACTCTGTGGTGAGATGCAGAACAACGTCAAGAAGGCCGGCTCACCTTTTTCAAAACACAGTTACATTTGTCAGAATGTGAACCTGGCCCGAAATTCAATGTGGTTTTTTTTTTTTTTTAATTAAAAGAAAAAAATTTCACCAGGTCAGTCCATCTCAGAAGTGCCAAAGCCAATGGTAATTCCAAGGCTACATTCACAAACAGGGCAGGCTTTGCCAATGAAACAGATGCTATCCTTGGAAGTCCTTTCTCCTTTTGTTGGGTAGCATCTGAGCTTTCCTCACTACCAAATGATGACAAATAAAAGACAATAGTAGTTGGTTCCATGAATATTTAAATCAGGAAGGTATGTACAAGAAAAATGTGCATGCCAATACACACCTGTACTCAGGGCCTGCACACACATTATAAACATAGGAGGCACATTGGTTTTTCTTATATTTCACAAAAGCAAACTCATTTGATTGACTGGCCAGACACAGCAGCATCATTACCTCATCTTTACCTCGTGCTTTTAGAGATAATGCCTCTTTGAATCTTAATGTGTGACATGTGGATAGGGTTTGATATTTATTCATTTAAGTCAGACCCAGGGCCACGTATCCTGAAACACATTACAAGTCATAGGAAATGTCTGCAGAGCTTGTGTTCTACAAATGGACATACCTTCTACAATGTTGATTTTGAGTGTTCCGTCTATGATAGATTTAGAAGGATTTACTTCTTATCGACCTCTTATGAAACATTAATGGAGAGAAGGGAAAACGTTTCATTACCCCAAATATTTCTACATGTGTATGTATCAATGTACATGTTGATTTGAGGAAAAAAGCATAAGAATTCTGCTTGCCCATACCCATAAATTCAGAGAGTCATCTGCAAAATAAATAGAATCGTGTGCGTGTTGTCGCGTTTGTTTGCACAATTTTTCATGAAGATATTAAAAGTTGAAAATTAAATAAAAATATCAATAACAGCAAATTATTGAGGGGAAATGGACATAAATGCCAAATGAAAAAGCTAAGAAATTAAAGTAGTTGTTTCTGTAAAATGAGAATTGGAAGTGGGGAGGTTGAAGTAAGAGACAGCTATTTTTTTTTAGATTTATTTACTTATGTAATTTGACAGAGAGAGCACGAAAGTGGGGGGGAGGAACAGACGGAGAAGGGAGAATTCTCAAGCAGACTCCCCACTGACCATGTTCCTGACATGGGGCTCAATCCCAGGATCATGACGTCAGCCAAAATCAAGAGTTGGATGCTTAACTGACTGAGCCACCAGGCGCCTCACAGGTGCATTTTAAGTATGAAAGCATGAATTAAAATAAAATTTGAAATTCGGTTCAAGTTAAGAATAAAAGTAAATACCACCACATGGAAATAGGTAAATAAATGAAGATACATCCATAAAATGCAAAGCCATTAAAATGAGTGAAGTAGATCTAGGTCCTGAATTTAAAGATGTTCCAGGAATGTTACTAATTCAAAACACTGTAACACATGCAAAGCATATTGTGGGCATGGAGGCAACGAACAGACACAGTCTAGACTCCCCCAGCCTTACATGTTGTGAGGGATGACATGAAATACACACACATAAATATAATATTTCAAATGGTCATCACTTCTATATAGAGAGAAAAACAAAACAAACTGACGGGTGTATGGTGTGTGTGATGGCGTGAGGGGCAGCAGTGGGTGTTTCCTTTCTTGCATCTTCCCTGATAATGTTGTATATAAGCATAGATTCAAAGGAAGAGAGGGAGTGAGTCATATGGGTATGTGGTGTTGTAAAACTGTATGTATCAGCAGAGTTGTGAAACTTGGAAAAAAACCTGAGAGAGAGGTTGGGGATATAACTTATTTGACAACCTTTCTTCTCCTGGACTTACTTCCAATAGTAGAGGAATGATACATAAAAATAAGAATGATACTATTGTTATTACTAATTCTACTACTAATATGAATACTGTTGATAGCAACAATGGCTTAAATTACCGTGTGTCAATAATTGTGCTTAGAGCATCTTCGCTTAGGCTGCCATCAGAAAATACCTAGATGGGGTGGCTTAGACAGTAGGAATTTATTCTCTCATGGTTTGGGAGTTGGAAGTCTGAGAACAGGGTGCCAGTGTGGTTGGGTTCACCAGGCACTCTTTTCTTGGCTTGCTGATGGACATCTTCTTGTTTTTCCCTCTAATGGCTTGGGGAGGAAGGTGAGGGAGGAGGAGAAAGAGAGAGAGAGTACTCAGGACCTCTAGTTTCTCTTCTTATAAGGGCACTAATCCCAGCTATCCTGAGGGGCCCACCCTCCTGACTTTATTCAAACCTGATATTTTGCCAAAGGCCCCATCTCCAAATACCATCACACTGGGGGTTAAGACTTCAACATATGAATTTTGAGGGGGTGCAATTCAGTCCATAGCATAGAACTTTACATGGATTAATTTATTTACTAGTTATCTCATCAATAAATTAGTCAGCTAAATTATATCAAGTTAGTCATCCTCATTAGTCAAAATCAAATACAGAACAAGAGTTTTCCAAATTCCTTCTTGTGTCTTCTGAGATATAAAAATATAACTGGTGTCTATGACAAATCAACAGATGCTCTTTTCTTTTAACAGAATTAAAAGATCATCCATAAAGAAATACAGTTTTATTATTTTCAAGTACATGTGATAACATAAACCATGCTAAGGAGCATTGCTTAGACCTTTGGGATAATCATATATACATAGTGAAAATGTTTAAAATAAATGTACATATAATGTATTCAAATTTGTAAGTTTATATATATGTGCATGTGTATACATATACGTATATATACACACACACACCATTGTTTAACATACTTTTCAAGAGAACACATTCTTTATATTAGTAACTTAAAAGCTAATTCTTTCCAATGACCTGGGCTTTCACTCATTCATTCAATCATGAGTTTATTTATTTATTTATTTTGCAGTGAATCTTAAATCTTACACAGAGAATATTATTGAACACTGCTGTGTAAGAATCGCCTCAAAATTAGCATCTTAAGAAACACAGCATTCATTATTTGATTCGGTTTATGAGGCTGAGGCATCAAGATGGAAATTATGTGAGTGGCTGACTCAAGAACTCTCATGAGGTTGTCGTTAAACAGCAGATCTGAGCTGCAGTCCCAACGCTTCAGAGTTCTGTTCTGAGCTCAGTCATGGGGCTGCGAGCCAAATGTTTCAAATCCTTGCCTTGTGGGTCTTTTCTGCCCATTACAGGGCCCCCCGCTAAGTTGTGATCTGAGAGAGAGCAGAGAGAGCATGCCCTCCAGATGGAAGCCATCGTCTACTTATAACGTGATCTCAGAAGTAGCGGACTATCATTTCTGCTATTTCTCCTTAATACAAGTCACTAAGTACGGTGCACACGTAAGGATCAAGAAATTAAGCTCCATCTCTTGAAGGGCAAAGTATCAAGGAATTTGTCTTAAAAACCATCTCCAAGAGTACCTCATCTTCAACCCACTTTTTATTTTAAGCACCAGAAATAGATAGTGCATGATGAGTGCATATAGTACAGTTTGTTTTCATACATGATATAATTTATAAAAAATACCTGTAATACTGACATTGAGAATGATACAGTAGAAGGTGCCCAGCCTTTATAATTGGAACCGAGTTTCAACTCTTCCTGTTATTAAATGTAACCATGGGCAAATTCCCTACTTCAGGTTTTTACTTCTGTGAATCCAAGACAATAGCAACACTCGTGAAAATTAAGTATGCTTATGTATTTAAAGAAATTAAAATGGTGACGAACACTTTGAAAAATTTTGATAAATATTAGCTATTATGACTACTTTTAAAGTGTTTTTAAATGTATGGATCTCTTTATAGTCATATCCCTTCAAGTAATTTCATTATGATGATCAGGAATAAAGGATTCATTACAATAAGTAATAAAGGATTCATATTGAGAGATTACTTAAAGAACAAACCCACATTTGTACATTTACAAGCAGCAGTAAAGCTGCATTAGCGATTTTAGCTGACAAGAGCATTGAGATGCACAGTTAGGCAGGAAATGTGCCATATGCCACATACACCTGGACGCTGTGTGGCTGCCCCTTAATCACGCTCCTAATGTCCTCATAGTACCTGAGTATTGGAAGACATATGGTATTTTCCCTCTTTAGTGGTGTTTTTCCATCCTAGACTTGGTTGACAGTTATTTACTATTAATCTTCTGCCAGATGTAAATATGAAGATGTAAATAGAAAACTCTTCTCTACAGAAGGACTGACTCTTGGGCATTTTACATGCTCTTGCTTGATTGGCATCAAGTTGTGTCAGGAATTCCATGCCTGTGCTTTGCATCCCCTTCTAATTAAAAATAGAGTCTTTTGGTATGAAAGTAATTTAAAAAAAAGAAGAAAGCTATTTAGTTCCTTAGTTTCTGCCCATGCTACATTATAATAAAAAGCTCTCTCTCCAATCTTTGGATTCCAAGACATAAAATGCTAAAAGAAGTTCTTAAGTAGAACAAATCTGAACAAATATCTTTTGATAAATTTTCCAGAATACAAAAATTAATGGGACTCAGAAAATTACTGTCCTCTTATTTGAAAAAGAACCTGAGGAAGTTTTAGACAAGGTCAGATTCTGTTTGAACCTCAGTCCTCACCTCATTAGAAGCAGACTTTGAGGAGGGAGGGCAAAGTCAAAGACAACATGTTGCTTCCGTGGTCACGGGATCAACAAGTGACAGGTGCTGCATCCTCCTTAATTTACTGCTTGGGTAAAACCTGCCATCCCCACATATAGCATGGGCATCTAATGCCAGTGGGATTAAACAAACAAGCCAAACACTGGTTCTAACTCAGAATTGCTTCTGGGAGTAAGACCAGCAGGTGGTCCTAATTCACACCTTGCAAATGTGAACAAGGGACACTCTGGAAAACCGAGAGGGGGAACCACAAGGTGGAGATTTTGAGGCCTGAATGTCCTGCACTGGGAGATGGTGTGGTTGCGGTAAGAACACACTACCCACCACTGGGTATTGAAGTAATGGCCGGGGGCGTTGCCGCGGGAGCACTAAGAGACCACACCACTCAACAGCCTTCCAGCACCAAAGGATAAAGCATAAACAAACACAAAACAGGAGGAAGAGAAAGCCTTTCCTTCCTCCTCCTGCTGCTCTGCAGTTTCCCCAGAGGAACTCCCTTAGGCAGACATTTACAAGGAGCCAGCAGGCAAAGGAAAAGTAGAATTTGCAGAATCCAGGTCTTGTATCATGAAGTAGGACCAAGAAGCGGGTATTTAGACCGGAGAAGTGTCAAATAACTGGCAAATCAAGTATGTCCAGAAATGCATTGTTCTACTTGACAATATTGTTTTACTGCTGTTGTATCTCGTCTTTGGTATCTGTGACTCTTACAGTATTTTGTAGTTCCTTACTTCTTTTTGTTTCACCAATGTAGTACTTTATAATCCCTTAAGCCTTTACTATCCATTTCTTCATATATTAAATTTTACTGAATGGAAGACTTTAAAAACATCTTCCAAATCCCATGCTCCTACAACAGAGCACACTGAACCCGATGGCCATGATGGTCGATGATGCAGAGCCAGTCATCACAGGAATAAAAGGTAAGGTATTCTCAAGAACAATTAGCCACTTAGAGAAGAGATTTTGGAAAGTAGAAAGTTGGTCAGCGTATTTATAGAGCCTTACTCATCCGCCTGATCCTGTCCTAGATGCTGGGAAGTAGTGGGTGGCAAAGATAAGTCTATGCCCTTAAGAGCCTCATCCTAGTAAATAAAATAATCTTTCATGGTGTTAAGTACTGTAAAGTTCTAACAGAGAACAAGTCAGGAAGGAGAGTAGTCAGAGAACAAGTAGGTGCATGAGATTTGGAAAGGTGTTAAATATCGGAAAAAATAAAATCTGCATCTCAGGCTGCATATCAAAGAAGGAAATTTAAAAGTTAAACACAGGTATATTAAGAAAAAATATTTTTAGAAAGGCTAATTACATGTGTATCTATAGCCTCGTCCAGGATGATGGCGTGAGGAACGCTGCCTGGTATCCAGAAGCATTTTGTTTTGGAGTTTTAGGAAAAAAGGGTAAGTCGTGACTTCATCCCTCCCACAGCCTTGCTCTCCAGATTGTAAACTCTGCAAAAGCAGAGAATGTGGCTGTTTGTACCGCGTTACTGTAACCATTGTGGCCGAGAGTCAGCATTCAACAAATATGTTTTGAATGACTGCGTAAGTGAGTGAGAATCACGGATACTCTGTGAGTATGCGTATGTGTATGCCTGACAGCATCTCTCTGGAAGAAGTGTGAATGTTTTCATGAAGAGTATTGTTTAAGATAATGGTCCTGTTTCATATTGTTAAAAGGGACAGAAATCTGACTGTTGTATCTTCCTTACACTATTACTCTCCCCCCAAAATGAAAAGAAAAAAGGATTGTTCTGAAAACTCTTTTCTAATATAATTCCTAATTTTTATTTGTTTTCATATAACTGAATTTAAAAGTTTAGTTACCTAGAACTGCTACACATTTAAAGAATTTCAAGAATTTTTTTTCAAAATGTATCATATGCCATTTTCAAAAATTTAAGAGTCTCATACTGACAATTGACTGAGATTAATTTCTGTCTCTGTTAATCAGGCACTAAATATATTTTATCTCCCCTCTGCCCCCTACCCCCACTCAGGGTGAGGGCCCATTAACTATAATAACTGAGAATGTAAAACAAAGCCATAACTATCATTTAAAATGCAGCATTACCATTAAATTAGAATTGTTACACAGAGACAGAGAAAGAGAGAAACAAGATGGCAATTGCCATGAAATACATGGGTGATATACTGCCAGAAGATCACTGGTCACGATTTGGGGTATATCGTTTTCAAGCAGAGTTTCCACCTGGCTGTTTTCCTTTTAATTCCTTAATTTTCTGCATCTCTTGGGACAGAGAGGAAAAGGACAATTAGTGCTATGTTTGGGGCTTTGTTGCCTGGAAAGCTGAACTCTGATGCCTTGAAATAAATTTCCATACCAGCATCTGCAATTGATTTGTACCAGTTAAAATATTAATGGAATGCAAATTAAAGCATTCATAAAGTTCTCTAGGACACTATTTGATTACTTTGCTAGATGTTTTAATTAAACACTATTAATTATGATTTGTATTGAATTATAGAAAACATGAGGTCCAGTCCCTTATGGGCAGATAGTGTATAATTTACTCTGCAAATCAGCTCTACTCATTTTTTAAAATGTATTACTGTAAAACATGTAAATTCTAATAAATCTAAAAGATTTTTAAAATAGTTTTAGGGTAACATTTTATCTATCTTTAAAATTAAGAGAGGTTTATATATTTAAATTATTAACCAAATGAAGTTATTCATTCTTGTCCCAGACATTTTCTGGGCAACTATTACATGTTAGTCACTGGAATAGTTCACAGCCTAGAAGGAAAGAAAAATTTACAAAGAGTAGGTACATATCTTTGCTTACACAGGTACACACAATGACAATGCGAAGAGGAAGTAAGGGGAACTCAGAGACGGCTTTGGAAACGATGTAGTTTGTGGTTTTTGAATGTTTAACATGTCTACACTGGTATGACAGAATAAACAGAACTTCATTTTAGAATTCATCTCTGTTGCACAAGAGAACCATCCAGTGCCCAATAGAGCATCTGGACCATCCTACCTTCTGATTGCACTATTTGTTGAATGAATGAATGAAACCAGCAACAACTCAAAAAAATCAGGTTGAGCTCTGTTGTCACTGTGCTGACTCTGCTAGCATTTCATGGACAATCCTGGGAGCTGGTTGGGTGACAGTGTGGATAGGGAACTTTCACAGACTAAAACACTGATCTTGCACATGGCAGTCTGAGAAACTGCACTCAAGAGTTATAAGGGGAGAACATGCCTTGAAATCATCCTGAGTCCTAGCCATTTGAAGAAAAAAAAAAATGAGGAGTTGGTTGTACAAGAATTCTGGAGAATTTAAATACCTTAAACCACAAAACTCTTTGAGGAGTTTAATACGATTATCTTTGGTGATCTGCCACTTCCATGAAGTGATGCTGGTGAGGAAAATGTGTAAGCGTGGGAGCGATAAAATGACACCCAATCAGCCTAGATGAACTGAAGCCATGTACTATTTTTGATTGTATAGACAGTAATTGAAACCTCAGCAGGAGAAAATTTTCCAAAGGTCAAATAATCCAATCATGTACATAGTTGGAAACATTTGCCTGAAACATAATTCTCATTCAAATAGTATTTACTTCTTTAAGTGCAAAATGTTCTTTTTAAAAAAAAAAAAAGATTTTTAAAATTTATTTATTTGGGATGGGGGGGAGGGCACAGAGGGAGAGTAAGAGGCTCAGCAGAGAGCCAGACGTGGGGTTCAATCCCAGGACACTGAGATCATGACCTGAGCCCAAGGCAGACGCTTCCCCAACTAAGCCACCCAGGCACCCCCTCTGCAAAGTGTTCTTAACTATTTTGATTACTTTAGAGCTTTTTCATTTATTCTGGATTTGGGTATTTAGTCTGTTAGTCACACTTTCCCTTCTTTCAGGCTAGAAGAGCTACAAAAATCTCTAAAGCTAAGTACCAAAAGTATGCGTGCAAGGGCACCTGGGTGGCTTAGTTAAGTGTCAGACTCTTGGTTTTGGCTCAGGTCAGGATCTCAGGGTGGGATCCAGTTCCACTCCACAGGCTCCAGGCTCAGTGGGGAGTCAGCTTGAGAGTCTTTCCCTCTGCCCCTCCCTCTCCGTCTGCCTCTCCCCCTCACTCGTGCTCCAAATTAATTCATTAATTTTAAAAATCTTTAAAAAAAATAAAGTACATATGAAGATTTCCACAAAAGCAGATAACAAAGAGGAAGAGTTATATAAGCTCAGTGCAGAGGACATCTGTGGAAGTGTGTGTGTGTGTGCATGTGTGTGTGTGTGTGTGTAGTTACGGTTATTGATGGAGAGCTGAGAAGTGCAACACGCAGTAAATGAAGTACTCCCAGAGATAGGCTGAGCGTAAACAAACTAATTCTTGAGAAATTCACAAGGACTTTTCATGCTTAGCTGTATGTATAAGTTTGAGTTTGATCCAAGTGTGAAATACAGTTCTTGTGAATATTATATTCTTAATTTATTTTCTTAAAAAAAAGTTGTAAAAGTTAAATGTGTTACTTAAGAGGGAAATAACTAAACTTTCTAACTTGTGCCTAAAATAAAAGCAACACTTCGGTGTGCTTTGAACCTTCCTCAAAGTGTTCATGTGACACCAATTTGACTCTAAAAGCATCTACTATGCTCATGCACATCCTAACAGCAAATGACAGTTACGGGTGAATAGAAATATGCTCTAAATCTGTTCAACCATGAAAATAAAATGAACTTTTAGGTTATACTAAAATGAATGTAAGCAATGCCAAGTGTGGTTAAAGTGATCTTTTGGGATGGTGAAGCAGGAAAGATTTTGTGATGGTATAGAAAATAAATTATCCTACAATTGGCTTATGCTGAAATGGGCATCATTTTTTTCCTCCTTTCCCATTCAACATATAGATTTTCCTAGTTGCCTACACTTATGATTATAATCGTTTTCCATCTCTAGATTAACTGTCCTTTTTGCCACTGAATCTGTATGGTCCATTTTTTTTACTAACCAATATGCCTGCTACATAATATTGAAGCGATAAATATTCACAAAGCTCATTCCTTGGCAAATAATTTATTAAATCAACAGCTTTTGCAAGCACAGGATTTTTTTTTTAAAGTATAGCTGCACTTTGGAGACTTTAAGGCTAATTAAATTTTCTTCTCACTTACTGAGTTTGATTAAGTGCTATCTCCATTCATTCAGCAAAAATCTAGTGAATACCTATTTTTCACTAAGTGCTGTGGCCTCCAGCAGGCCAGGAAATAGCATTCCTCTTCCTCTGTTCTAAACAAATTAAGAAATCAAGAAGTGTATCACATCATGGCTAAAACTTCAGCTGTCCAATTATAAAGGCTTTGTTGGAGATTGTGGTTTAGTGGGACAGAAGAAAGACTGCCCACTAAACCCTCACATGAGGCATTTACCCACTAAGGGGCAGAGGAGGACCCACTATGGAAATGGAATGTCTAAGTCCTGGGAACTCCTCGCTCCCTGAAGGACAATGACTGCCAAGCACTGCTTGGAGGATGCCTGTTTCGTCTATTCTTCCAATGGCCACTGCATAAAGGAGGAAAACGGGGGCAGATTTTGTAATGGAACTCCATCAGGACTGGGGACATAACCTTCCCACCAACACTAGGTTTCATGCAGCAAAGATGAGGTAGGATCTTATCCTTTGTGCAAGAAGCTCAGAGCCTACAAGGAATGTGGCTGAAAAGAAAAGAGACCACTACCATCTGCGAAAGTGGGCTGGAGTGGCCTGGGCTAGTGGTATTGCAATTGTGCATTGCCTGGACTACGTTTAGTCCAAAAGCATGAGCAAATCTGGCTAGAGAAGAAATATTTTAGGCAAAAGAATATTCTCAAATTATCACAATGCATGTTAAATCACAATGCATAGAAGATGCTATCCTTTATCATCAATGTTCTCCCATTCTCTGTCTGAATGGGCATCATGCAATATATTTATAAGATTAGTAGTTGACATTCATTGAAGGCTACATGATAAGCATTTGACTTAAGTAATATATGCAATCTCATTTACTCTTCCCAACAATGCTCTGATTACACTGAGGTCTCTATAGGCTAATTAGCTCGCATAAGATTGCACAGATATTAAATGTTAGACATCAGAAAAAAACCCATATCACCAAGAGGATGAGCATAAAAATATTTCACAGAGCCTTGGAGATCAAACATGATTACATCTCTGCCTACATTTTTAGCTTTGCCTCCCTGTGGTCTAATCTCATTGGCTTTCTTTCAGTTATTCAAACATGTATAGTCTTCCCTGTAAGGGCTGATGTAGGCAGGCCAGGTTTGAGAACCCAGAGGGGGTCCCACAGGACCAGCCAAGGGGCTCCTTGGCTCTGCTCAGGATAAAAATCAAACAATAGCCAGGAAGAAATAAGAACAGAGTTTATCAAATAAGGAAAGTGATAGAGTATACCAGACAGAGTGTCTGGGAGACTCAGAAAAGGAGAAGTGAGTCTCTCCATTGTTTGTGGTTAGAAGTTTACTGGAACGGAGTTCAGGGTATGTATTCTTTCAGGAATCTAGGAGGGTCTGATCAATGGGAAGTGTCATGTGAACAATAGATGTTATTCCGTAAATCACCGAAGATGGGGGTATTGGCACCAGTGTGGACAGAGGTTTGCTCTAAGATCTTATCAAGTGGATGGGGGCCAGGAATGAACTTCAGGGAATGATTAACTTTCTTGCCTCCCTCTTGGTGTGGGTACATTGCTTCTTTGGTTTACTCAGATGCAAGGGAAAATACAGAACTCGAGGAAATGGGGCCTGGCGGAGAAAGAGTAGACAGAGTCTTTCTAAAATAGAGTCCCTTCAGTTTCCGCATCTCAACATCTTGAAGGTATGTGTTGAAAGGAAAACGTCTGTACTTATTGAGTCATTTAAAATAAAAGTTCTTTTTAAAAATTTTTTGATATATTTAAATTTGTATCTTCAAAATAAAAATCTGGCACATTTTATCTTAAACATCAAGTGTATTTATGTACTCAATTTTTTTTCTAAAATGAAGTCAGATTTCAGAAATCATATTTTTCAAAAATGAAAATATTCTCTCTTTAGTTATAATTAATTTGGGATACTACATAAATTTAGTCACACATTTTGAACAAGATAATCTCTAATTGTAATACTATAAGCTATTGTATGTATCAGCCATGTATTCAGTATTGAGATCCTATTGTTAAGACATACATTCTCATAGTTTACTCAAGAAAACCTTCACATAAACAAATTCAAAATTAAAGTGAGCCTTTGCCTAACAATTGGGCCAATCCTCAGGACTATTTTTTTTTTAATTCTGTACTCTTTGTTTTCCACAAGTATTACTAAATAATTATTGTATTTGGGTGCCTGTACTACATTCTAGGGTTACAAAATGATAAATGAAGAAAAAAGAACATGAAAGCATTTAGACATTAAGAAACAGAAGTTCAGAGAAAAGACTAAGGACATTAGGAAAAATTAAGTGAAAATCGTAGACTATAATCTGGTTTTTCAGTGAACAACAGAGATGTCAGAACAGAAGGAAAAGGAAAGTCATCCTGGACAAGTTAAAATTCAGAGACAGGAGTTTAAATAATCCAGTTCTGTGAGAGCAGACCAGAGAAAGAAACCCTTCCTTGAAGGCTGCCTGAGACATTGATGATTTGGGAGGACAAGGCAGTGACATTTCCAAAGACTTCTGCGATCAACACAGAGCTGATAGAGACAGTAACTTTGTTTATTTCTTCTCCAACATGAAGCATCCTTCTGCCATTTAGGACACCATTTTCAGTCTTTCCTGCCCCTTCTTAGAGAATGATTAGAAAGGTTTCTCCTTCAGCACGGGAGGGGTCTCTGTGGGGGTGGGGAGCTAGGACACTTGTGGACAGTAACACCAAACAGCCTGCGTATCCTGTACTCCAGACACGATCAGACTGCCTGGACTATGAAACTGGTCTGAAAAAGAAATTCTCAGTCTGAGGAAGAAGTTCCTCTGCTCAGAATATCACCCCTTTCAGTTTACCCTCATCAGAACTGCCAGAATGAGCTTTCGGAATCCCAAACCTGATCAAGTAACTGCCCAACTCAGAATCCTTCTGGCCCTCTCCTGGTATCACAAGCCAAATTCCCGTCTTCACTACAGCAGCAGGGTTTGCAAGGTGAGAGCAAGGCTTGCCGCCATCTTCCTTCCTACAGTGTGCCCAGTGCAGGGAGCAGGGCTGGAATGAAGTGTGTTCTCTGGGGACACAGCTAAAGAAGCGAGGGTCTGTCCAGCTTCCAGCCTTACCTCCCACCGCTACGTTCCACATACCCTGCTGCTCATCACCTATTCCAGCCTCTCCTGCCCCTTCTCTGCCGCCTCTCCTCCTCTGACCCCTCTTGTTTTCCATCTTTATAAGTTTCCCTACCCTCCTCATCAGTATTTTCACACTTCGCTAACTGGACCCACTTTTCAAGACTACTGAAAGGTTGTTTACTCTGTGATGTTTTCCTTGATCTCCACATACAATAAAATATTCCATAGCAGTTTCTACAAACTTTCCTCATTGCCCTTAATATACTTTTACATATCATTCTCTCCCACAAAAGCTTTTGACAGCCTTAAAATGGGGAATGTGTTATTCATCTTTGTAGTCTCAACAAGAATGCAGCACAATTCTTGGCATAAAACTACTCTTTACATAAAAGCTTTTATAAATTGTTATTAAACACAACTGAAGAACAATCTCTTCAGGATTCTCTCTGTTATTGTTTCTGGCTGCCAAAGTCCTTTTTTAATCCTCTTCTAAGATGATAATTTGACAAGAAAACTCTGTTTTCTTGTTATATAATAACTACCTTCATTAATAATAGAGTTTGCTTCTTAATGGTGCTTTATAGTTGGTTCATTCCACGAACTTGTTTCTCTTTTATGTTTCTTAAGAAGAAAAATTATTCAGGTGTTCCAGAATGAGCACAAACCTGGGATTTTTTCTGCTCTTGGTGCCCCTTCTAACAGCCGCGGCAATGGTCTTATTTGGACCTTAGTTTCCTCATCTACACATCGAAGACATGGATGGATGGTATCTAAAGCTGATACTCTAGGGACATCTGGGAGGCTCAGTCAGGTAAGCGGCTGCCTTTGGCTCAGGTCATGATCCCATGGTCCTGGGATCTAGTCCTGTATTGGGCTCCTTGCTCAGTAGGGAACCTGCTTCTCCTTCTGCATGCCGCTCCCCCAGCTTGTGCTCTCTCTCTCTCTCTGACAAATAAAAAATCTTACAAAAAAATAAAGCTAATACTCTAGCCTGAAAATTAAGGGAGAGTACATTGTACATGTTTTATAGAAGCCATGTGTGATTATGAACTCATGCATAATTTCCTGGTGGCTTTTTACTGAATATTCTAGGATTACAAAAAATATTCTGGAGAAATGTGCCAAAGCAGCTTGAAAAATTCCAATTATTAGTTTATTATTGATTTTCTCTCTCTCCATTTCTACATTCTATTATTCTAATCCAGTGGATCATTTTATTTACATAGAAAAAACAAATTGTGAATTAAATTAATTTCTATTAATAGAATACTTACATTAGTAGCATTTTTAAGTAATTTCTCTTGTCTACAAGGAAAATGCCTTTCTTTTGGCCAGTGATTGCACCTTTTTGATGATCGTTTGAGCTTTGCCTCCTCTATATGTTAGCAAAAAACACAAAGCCAGCTTTGGGTATTTGTGAACAATTTCACTGCATGTTCTAAATATCTTCCGAAAATGGCACTTTTTTTATTATGAGCAGCAGAATTATGCCTCCCCATGTGGTCTTATTTGAGATTATATTATTAAATATGGCATGAGAGATGAAATACCAAGTGGAATTTGTATGATTTCTAACTGCCTTTCCAATAAAAGCAGCAGGGAGCTATTAAGTAATCCCATTTTTAAAGTGTATGTTTGCAGGAGAAATAAGACTTCAGTTCTCATTCTGTATAGCAACTCTGTATAGGCAAGCTGCAAGATTCCATCAGTGTCATCACTGTAGTTCTTCTCTTCCAATTTCTAGAACTTCACTATCTCCTAAGTACATACAGGGTTCTAAATAGCTCTGCTTCATTAGAAACACTTTCTTTGGATTCTGCCTTCTCTTTCTCAAGATTAGAAACATCCTTTTGCTATCTGTGAATGGTACCATTTTTGAAATATACAATGTTCTTGTTTTGGTTTTCTCTTCTGGAGGCCTGTGTCTTCCACTATAGGGTTTTTTTTAAATACCATTATAGTTCTTGAATATACTTGTGATTCCTTGAGTTTTAAATAAGGATAAACATGAGATTCAATCTTATCATGCACCTGAATGTAGTGTTGAATTGCAGATACACACTGATCACTAATCTGTCATTATTACCCAGCATAACATATCCAGTTTGTGTCACAAAGTATACCGGTTAGACTTCCAGATTTTCCAAGGATCTTATTTACTCTGTAGCATTCATAGTGCTTCTCTTTAGAAAGCTTAAGGAGTCTAGAGAGATAACAAAATACATATTTTTCAAGAAGGAAGGCAGAGTTAATTTTAAATAAAATAAAACTCCCTGTTGCTGATTTCCTTTCTGAAAGATCCAATTGGATGCAAATGACTCTAATTAGCAGCTGTGATTCTCCCTCCCAAAAGAGCCTTCTGTTGTTTCTGCCTATTTCAACTTAATATCATCTTTTTTTGTTGTTTTTTAAATTGTGATTTTCTGCAAAGATAAAAACAAAGAGATATTAACATAGCAGAGAGCCATGTAATAATTACCCAGATTTAGCTATTATAATGTGTATTTCCCTATATTTCCATCTATTATAAAAAGGCTTTATAGATATACTGCAGAAATTCTATCCCCACCCACATGTGTTCCCTCCTATCTTTTGCCAGAGATGCTGAGTGAATGTGTTTTTCTCCATTCATGGTTTTATACATAACATATATATATAATATATATTGTCACTAATAATTACAGGAGTAATATAGCACTGTCAGATCATTTTGCAACATGCTTTTTATTCACTTGAAATTATGTATTTGAAGTTTATTGATTTTAATAAGTGCACCCTTTATTTTTGTTTAATCCATTGTTTGATCTTGCTAAATTTATTTTTCCATTCTTCAATGGATGAATGTTTGCAGTGCTTCCAGAATTTTACTACTAAAAATAATGGTGATTGGAGATCTTCATGTAGTTCTCCTACAATGGGTAAACATGATTTTCTCCAGTGCGTATTTTCTCCAGAGTGTATTTTTCTCTATTTGTGGAATTCCTGGGTCAAAGTTTATTTCTTTCTGCTTCTAAAGCTTGTAAATGTGTGTGATAGACAAAAAGGGCCATGTATGTTTTACCTTCACAATATATTCCATCTGTGTCATTGCCAAATAAATAAATGAATAATTAATTTTGAATGACTTACTACTGGAGAGATAATAAACTTTTCTGAGGCAAATTGTAAAGCATCCCTCTCTGTGGTTGCAATAAAGTCTATTTCCCTTCTAATAATGTCCTTTCCTCTTGCCTCATAAATGACTAAAGAGCAGTGAGGTTTTTGAAGTGTAACAGACCCAACCTGCACTCCAGCTAACGAGAATTTCTTCACTGCTCTTTAGAACCATTCAAAGTTCCTCATGCCTCTTCCTAACACATGCCTCTTAAAAGCAGTTGCTCACTGGACTCACCTGTTAGGGGATAAAAAACATACAGAGAGAGGAAAAGGACAGAGCTTTTTCTAAGGTAACATTTTCCCTAATGAGGAACTCTTTAGGACCTTCAGCCTGGACACATCAGAAAGATGGACCCCTGGGGCGCCTGGGTGGCTCCATCCTTAAGCTTTTGCCTTCAGCTCAGGGCGTGATCCCAGAGTGCTGGGATCGAGCCCCACATCAGGCTCCTCTGCTGGGAGCCTGCTTCTTCCTCTCCCACTCCCCCTGCCTGTGTTCCCTCTCTCACCATCTGTCTCTCTCTCTGTCAAATAAATAAATAAAATCTTAAAAAAAAAAAAAAAGAAAGAAAGATGGACCCCTGAGAGCAGATGCTAACTGAAGTGTGTGAAACCTCCAAAAATGGGTGTTTGAAACTATAAAATTTAAAAGTGTAAAACATGAATAACTGATTTGACAATTAAATGTATTTGACAATTAAAATCTTCAAAAATATACTGAACAATGATCAATTAAAATTCTATCCTGTTTCACTTTTTGTGTCTCTTAGTTTTCTATCAATAAATACCATACTGATAAAGAGTACCAGAACAGTGTCCATAAGAAGGAGTTATTTATTTACCCATTCCATTGGTGCATACTGCTTATATTCATACTTAAAAATCAAAAGACAACCATTTGCGATGACTAATTTTATGTGTCAACTTGGCTAGGCCACGAGCCAGTCGTTTGCTCCAACACATTCTTGATGTTGTTGTGAAGGCATGTTTTAGATGTGATTGGCTATATGTAACACAGACACCCTGCCCGGGTGCCTGGGTGGCTCCGTCCGTTAAAAGTCCGACTCTTGGTTTTGGCTCAGGTCATGATCTCAGGGTCATGAGATTGAGCCCTGCTTCAGGTTCTGAGCTCTTGCTCACTCTCTCTCTCAAATAAATAAATCTTTAGGAAAAGAAAAAGAAACCCTGCCTGAGTTTCTAGCCTGGAGATTTCTGACTGAAGACTGCAACATCAACTCTTCCCTGAGTCTAGCCTGTTACTTGGGTTGCTCTAGGTTTGGACTTGCTGACCCTCACTTGAGACAACTCCTTTATATAAACCTCTCTCTTTAGTTTCCATTTCACACCTGAGTTTTCCTCTACTTTCATGTACTTTATTTATATTTTTCTTTACACTCTTTAGCATAGTGATGCCTGTTGTGAAAATCTGCTCATTCCAACATCTGGGTCATCTCATGGGTGGTCTCCACTGATGCCTTGTTCTTGTGTATGAATCTCTATTCCTAGGGCTCACATGACTACTGATTTTGGATAACGTGATGGGTATATTGGTTTTTTGGGGGTTTTTGTGATGGTTAATTTTGTATGTTAACTTGAATGGGCTAAGGCATGCCCAGATAGCTGGTAAACATTTTTTCTGGGTGTGGCTATGAAGGTGTTTAGGGAAGAGATTAGCATTTGGGTCAATAATCTGAGAGAAGATCTGCCCTCACCTACATGGGTGGGCATCACCCAGTCCGTTGAAAGCCCAAATAGAACAGAAAGGTATATTCTTTCTCTTTCTTCTTGAGTTAGGACATTCATTTTCTCCTGCCCTTGGGCATTGGAGCTCCTGGTCCTCAAGCCAGGGACTTACACCAGCAGACCTCCCTGGCTCTTATTCCTTCAACCGTGAACTGGGAATTACATCATAAGCTCACCTGGTTCTCAGGCCCTTCTGGGACTCAGACTGAATTACACCACTGGTTTTCCTAGTTCTCCAGTTTGCAAATGGCGTAGAACTTCTCAGCCCCCATAATGGACCGAGTCAATGCCCATAATAAATGTCCCCTTATTTATCGATCAGTATCCTATAGGTTTATATCTCTGGAGAACCCTGACTAGTATAGATTGTACCAATGACATTATGAGTCATACATTAAAAAGACTCTGGATAATATTATTTTCTTCTAAAGAAAATACTTTTCAAACTATGTTTTATGTATTTGCCTGCAGTTAACTTTTAATATTTTCTTTAATTTTATTAAAATTTTTCATTATCTTCAATGTTAAAATTCTTGATTATTTTAGATTTCTTGCATTGATTTTTATTTTTTAAATTATGCATTTAAAATATGATTTGTCTTGATTGCTGGAGTCACTGACACTCCCTTACATTTTGCACCCAACACAAGTACTTCATTTGCCTCTCTATTAGTCTCATTTGTTCTCAGAAAGGAGGAGGTGCCTGTTTCCAGCCTGGTAGTTATTGCTGTGGGCCACTATGGCCAAACATTAATAATATCCTGCCCAATTGGTCCTACTGACATTAAATGACCTCAATATCATGACCCCAGTGGATGAATGTTTCCAATATGGGCTGCATCTCTGTCGGCTTATTATTTCTGCAGCTGCCACCCCTCTGCTTCTATGATAGGCACAGACACACATAAACATAAAGTCATAAAGATGCTATCACTTTTCCCCATAGACTAAGGAACAGCTAGCTAGCTCCTACATGGTACCAGAATTATTTCATTTATCTCCTTGCCAGTGAACATACTTTGTGCTCTTCTTAACCTTATAGAAAACAATTAACCCCTCCATTCTAATTTCTTTCCTCAAAACGAAGAGTCAAAAAAATTGAAAATAGTATTTTTAATTGACATCATGAAAAAACTTGACTGCAAACAAACAGATATGCGTATTTTCTATGTTCTCAACAAATAAACCAATAAACAGTAAGGTTATTTGCAGTCATCTCTTTTTTATTTAAAAATTCTAATTCATCAGAAAATATTAAGCTGACAGGCATTCTCCAAATGAAAGTGATAGAAATTATATTCTGCCTGTTGCCTTCCTCTCACCAAAATTACAATTTCATCATTTTTTCCAGAAACTGTCATGTTCCTGGAAAAGAGAGAATTGCTTTTTATTGGATTTAGTGGGACCTGTTTTGTTTTTTTTTTTTATGTTAGTGAGATATAATTAACATACAACATTGTGCAAGTTGGAAGTGGACAACATGTACAGCATAGTGACTATAGTCAACATTACTGTGTTATAAACTTCCAAGTTGCCAAGAGACAGGTCTTAATTGTTCCTACCGCAACGAAGAAATGATAATCATGTGACATGATAGAGGTGTTAGCTAATGCTAAAGTGGTGATCAAATTGCAATATATAAATGTATTGGGTCAACATATAGTCATCATTTTTTAGTTAAATATTAAAAATGATGCCTAAATGTTCACTTTTCTAATCTTTGTTGCAATGCTATGGCATGAACTCTATTCTATCTGTTCCATTATTTGCTACTTTTACCATATAATTTCCACCATTCCAAATTTTATATATATAGAACTAACAAAGTCTTTATGAAAAAGTATGCTTGTCTAGTTATTCATTTTTAAATTATTTTTTAATGTATTTATTTAATTTAGGGGGGAAGGGCAGAGGGAGAGAGAGACTCTGCAAGCAGACTCCCTACTGAGCATGGAGCCTGATGTGGGGCTTAATCTCAAGACCCTGAGATCATGACCTGAGCCAAAATCAAGAGTTGGATGCTTAACCAACTGAGCCACCCAGGCACCCCTATTTATTCATGAATATATACATTAATTGTTTAATCTATTATATAAGTACTCATATACCAGTCTTTGCATCTATTTCTTTTTAAATTACTTTTCACTGCTACTAGGACTGTACAAATTTGGCAGCTAGTAGACCACCAAAAGGGATCACTTACTAGGTATTTCTCATATTATTTATGGTGTAGGAAAAATGACATCTCTGGACCTCTAATTCCTTGGATAAAACTTGGACATAATAGAATTATCTTTTACATTTCTACAGAAAAAGAAATAATGACATAAGTGGTAACACAAGAGACGCGGTAAAAGTGTATTTTCTTCTGACTGTATGTAACTCTACTCTATCTGGAATTTTACAATTGTTTATTGACCTATGTGATTCTGCCTCCGTCATTATTTGTATTGTCCAGAGAGTATTTAGATTGATAAATTTATCTTTTGAAATATGTAGGTAAGTTGTTGTATGCCATAGACTAATTTTTGACCTTCATAATGTAGCCAGGTTAATTACTAGTTAATGAAAACCATTTATTTTGCCTACAATAAGCTGCTCAGCAGGAATTTTCTACCTAATTAATAGTGACATGTTATATGAACCACATCTGGCATTTTGCACACAGTTCAAGGCAATTTCAAAGACTAATAATCCACAATATATTTAAATATGTCTTTGCCAGTTGTGATAACAACTCATGGTAAAGAATATTTCATAAACAGTGCACGGTGATTATTCAAAGTGATTTCAGTTTCCTCATAGATAGTAAAAATAAGTTGAAAAATACTTCTTTGTCTCAAGAGTAGATATGAAAGTCCTTGTTTAAAAATTAAACCATGTTCGAGCCCTCAGTGGTATTCCTTTCTACATTTTAAATATTAATATTTAATTATTGATCTAATTATTTTCCAAATTAACATATAAAACATGCATTAAGTGGAAGAAAACTGTCTAGGCCACTTCTGCAGAATTAGATCATCATTAAAGATATGTCTGGTTATGATTGTTAAAGGAGTCAAATTCAAGGAGTTTATATACAAAATAATTTCAAACTAATGGATTAATACTTTGATGATTTTTTAAGTTGTGGGTCACAGAGTACTCATCCTTTAAATGTGTCTATGTCTGTTAAGGAAGTCAGATAAAACATGTTAACTTTGGAAATAATTACAGGAAAACACAGCTTTGTAACTTCCCTCTGTTATAAATTTCACTAGACAGTCATTAGAGTTAATAGGTAAAATATTTTAAACATTCTGAAAGCCCTGACAACCAGTAATCGTTAGTGAGAGTTATCTACTCATATTCATTCTGTCTTCATAATTACAAGACAGCTAACTTTTGTTGTTGTTGTTTTAAAGATTTTATTTATTTATTTATTTATTTGACAGAGAAAGAGAAAGAGCACAAGCAGGGGGAGCGGCAGGCCAAGGGAGGAGAAGCAGACTCCCCACTGAGCACGGAGCCTGATATGGGGCTTGATCCCAGGACCCTGAGATCATGACCTGAACAGAAGGCAGACACTTAACGCTCTGAGCCATCCAGGCACCCCAGGCCAGCTAACTTTTGATAGGGATAAGTAAAGAGGCAAAATAATGCAGGGATGCTAATATGTGTACCATATTTCTGGAATAATAGAAATTTCAAGTAGTCTTTAAAAAAAAAGATTTTATTTCTTTATTTGAGGGACAGAGCATGAGCAGGGAGATAGGGGAGGAGGAGCAGAGGGAGACAGAGAAGCAAGACTCCCCACTTAGCAGGGAGCCAGATGTGGAGCTCAATCCCAGGACCCTGAGATCACGCCCTGAGCCATCCAGGGCACCCCAAAATGTCAAGTAGTCTTATTTGTGCTCCTATAAATCATTAAAATTTCTTGAAAATGACAAGGCTTAGTTCTCCAAACTACATCTCCCAGATTTATTCATCAATGGGGAGTTAGGAAAAGTAGATTATCTTAAACATTAGGCATATCAGCAGTAAGAACAGGCCCTGATGTGAGGAGATAACAGTGAGTGCCCTGAGGAGATCACTTTAGCAAGAATTAGGAAAATTAAATGTAATCTTCAATATTTTGCTTAAATCCAGCTGTGTTTTGTCTGCATTAAATGTGTTGCCATATGTCATATTTTACCTGGTCTGTAGGTCAGAGAAACAAATTTACCACAATCTACTTACCTCACCTGTTTTCATTTGCATGCACTTTACGTTACATGAGTTATACCTTTCATGAGATGAATTCTTACAGAAATCACTGATAACACCAGAAACTCTTGATGAAAGATGAAATGGAGACGGGGAAGTGAGAAGAAAAGACACAACCGCAAGCTGTGATTTTGAGACAGGGAAGCCCAAGGGACCCAGCTGTTTTTTCCCCTTTGCTTCTTGTCCAGCCTCTATTCTTGCTAGGCCCTGCACTTCCACCCCACTTTACACACGCCTCAGACTGCAAATAGCACATGTCCTCCTTGTGAGGGACAAGGAGTTAATGATTTCTCTAGAACAGATAACATCTAAGGAAGGACCAGGTGAGAATGACTCAAGGAAGTTACCACATGCCTATGTCAAACCATCTGCGCTAGACATCTCCATGCCAAGACCCCCTGGCTTCAGGGAACAAGTGACTTAGGATGGACACTGGACCTTGTCCTCGTTCTGATCAGTTTCTGGATGCCTGTGAGGACACATGCGCCAGACCACAATCTTCAATGTAAACCCCTTCCTTTCCAAGTCTACCTTCAATCAACTCTGCTTTCACCTCCTGCTGGTTCACATTTGATTTCCATCCTGCTTGAAACCAAAGACCCTTGGCTGGTCCTGTGGGACCCCCCTCATCTGGGTCCTCCGACCTGGTCTGCCTGCATCATTTTTATTATTGCAACCTACACATTTCTCTTAACCCCTCTTGGAAACTTCTCCCTTGTTTCTCGATAAAACTAAGAGATGTAGAGTTTCAATATGATTGTTCATAGTATAGCTAAAAAGAACACATTACCATAAAATTTATTCTAAATAAACAGCTTCCCCTAACTGGACCCTCTATACTCATGTATTTGTGGTGTGAGGCCTAAAGTTAAGGTTCAATAGGATGTGTTGTCATCTGGTAAAATCAAGGAGGGTTCAAATGTCCTAACTCCAAGGTCCCCTCCCATTCTGCCTGCAAGGATGAGGTCCCCTAGCCAAGCAACTGTCCTCACCAAATGTACCAGGTACAGCTCCTGCTTCTCTTGGAGGGTGGGCATCTGTTCCCTGTCAGTCCATGGAATTATTCAACAAACCCATTATGTCATCACATAGAAACCAGGGGCACCCCACCCTCTTGATTCTGCAGAATTTCTCTCCCACAGCCCCTGCTTCTTCACTCTGTTCCCAAGCGTAACCCCCGTGTGGCCCTGCATGGTTTGGGTCTCCCTCCTCAAAGCTGTTTTTGGCCATCCCCGTCATTTTAGGGTAGGAATTACTACTTTCTTAACAACAGGGTGAGCAGCAAGCAATTAAAACTATATAGAAATGATGATGATTTATTTTTGCTTGAATTTGCAATGTGGCAAATTGCATTAATTAATTCAAATGCAGTCCTGCTGAAGGCCAACTGACCCATGATAAATTATCCTTTGTACATTTTTCACTTTACTATCAAATATTTTGCTTAGGATTTTTGTATGACTGTCCTTAAAAGTCATTGGCCTTGGGATTTTCCTTTAGTTTTCGGTTCTTAAGTATTAAGTTCCTGATTGGCTTCATAAAATAGAGGAAATTCAGTTATTTTTATTCTAAATCTGGGAAAGCTTGTTAGCTGTTAAAGCTGAGATTACTTGTTAGACAGATGTCTGATAGAATTCATCAGCGAATCCAACTTTGTGTGGAGTTTTCTGTGTAGAAAGATTGTTGACTGTTAATTGAATCTGGCTTTAGTTATAATTCAGATTTCTTTTTCATTGTCCTCATAAATTTTACTAATACTTTACCAGTGATTTTTAGATCTTTATCTAAATTTTCCTGTATATTGCTATAAAGTGGCTCAAAATAAGCTCTTATAAACCTGTCTATTATTTCATTTCTCTTGCTCTATTGTCTCTCTTGGGTTTCTTCATGCTGCCTTATCTCCTTGTATACATGATTTTTTAACTGAGTTGCAGGCATCACTGAAGAAAAACTGGGGAAAAAAAATGATCAGGCCCTAAATGATGTTGCATTTAACATTAGAGTCCAGAGACTCTGGCAACACTGAAATCAACTTAATCTACACAACTACTGAGAATCCTAAATTGGATTTAACTCTTTGAGCTAAGTTTATTCCTATTATGCCTGTCTTTAGACAAATCACCCTCAGCCAAAATTTCAGAAGTATTAGCAAGATTTCAACTCATGTCTAGGTATGCATGAACTTCTGTTCCTCTTTTTTCATAGATATGCAGATGACTCCTTTTTTATCTGGTTTTCTTCATCTCTAATAACTCCTCTTTGTTGTTTTATAGTTTGTTTTATCTGATGTTAGTATACCCACTCTAGTTTTCTGTGGTTTCTGTTTGTATATTTTTTCTATCATTTTACTCTCAATTTACATCTTTAAATACAGGGTGTCTCTGATAGATATCATATAATAGAATATTGTTTATTTTAACCATATTGACAAGCTTTGCCTTTCGATTGGGTTGTCTGTTTCATTCACATTTAATGTTCTGTATCTGTGTGCGTGCGTGTGCGTGTGTGTTTGGATTTATGGCTTATAGTTTAGTTTATGTTTTACATAAATTTCCTGTCCTCTAGGTTTCTCTGTCTGTCATTAAATGCCTTCTTTTGCATTAAGTGAATATTTTTCAGTATAACATTTTAATAATTAAGAAGAAGAAATGAAAGAGGGGGAGGAAAAGGAGGAGGATGAGGAGAAGAACAAGGACAAATGATGAAAACTCCATGTGCTTGGACTATAGAGTTATTTTCTCTTTCAATTAATTTTGCTCTTTATTTTAACTCTGATAAGCCAATTTGTTTGAGTATTTAGGTCTAAAGGAATCAACGTTAATATATTTTTATTCTTAAAATGGTTCAAGCGAATCATATACCCAAAGTGATCTTGAGTCAATTCATGTGAAAACCCTGGAACTGAAAACACAGTTTTGCTAGCTTCCCAGTCTTCTAAGGAATAAGCCTATGCAGGCTCATAGAGGTATTTTTTTGGAGGAGACGCTGAATGTATTTTGACTCGGTCAATCTTCAAATGACCAAAGAAGCAGGAAAATCAAATAGTTAATAGGACGTGTCTAATATTTTGTTAAGATCAGCAGTGCTTGTGAAGTGTTGATTGTGTCTGGTTGTCAAGAAGCCTCTTTTGGTCTCTCAGAAAGAGATACTGGATCTGAGGTTATTAGTGCATTGGCTCAGGTGCTCAGTTAGTAACGCTTTACTCTAAAGATCAACTTAAAAGAAGCAAACTCTTAGCCATGGCATATTTCAAGCAAGTATTGACTGTGTTGCATTTTTTCTTAGATGTTCACTATTTTTTATTTCCACTAACTTTCAAATGCAAATATTGTCAAAATTTCATAATTCATATTTAAACTAAACCTTATTTGAAACCCTTATAAAATGCATCACAGCCTTGATTTAAAAATCAAATAAATACATTTAGAGAAAAATATTTTAAAAACCCTTAGACATACACAGTAGTTAGATCTTGTATTTCTCATATTCTTTAAAGGTAACACTATCAGATACATTGCAGTTATAATCTGAATAGAGTACTAAGGATTAGAAAAAGAAAAAGAAAATTGGCAAATAACAAACTGATCCTTGCTTGGTTTAATATTATTACATACATTAGAATCTTAAAAATCAGTCTTATAATGAATCAGCCATAAGGTTGGTCTTAATTAATTCAGTCTCCTGTGAAAGACCATAAATGAAACATAATTCATTTTAATCTTCATTTACCCTCCTGTACCCTTTAAAAAATAAGAAACTTCTATTTTAACCTTCTTGGCTTAGTGTTTTAATTCAATGACATAGTGAAAATGTATGGAAATGGGTTAAATACCTTTTTAGATTTTTCATTGAGCTTTGGCTTCTAACCTGAGTATTTCCTTGTTGACATTAATGCAGTTTATTCAATCAAAAGCTACATTAAATTCTATATCTTCACTGCATTTATCAATTATACTCCTTTCCAGGTCACTAGCCTCTCCTGAATTTTTTATTACTAAATTACTTTGATGAAGTGATGCTTGAATTTCTCTTTAGTACTTCCTAAAGTTATGAGACTGATTTTCATTCAGGCTCACATCATCATCTGTCAGACTATTTCTTGAGAAACTGTTCTAGCAAATGCATGCACGTGCTTATACACACACAAAGTGCCTCCGGCTTTGCAATATTTCATATAGAGATCCTTAGAGACAGAAATAGTTGGCATTAAGGAAAATGGGGGAGACATTTCCCACTAAAATAACTAAGGACATTTAAAAAATAAACAAGCAGGGCAGGGGTGCCTGGCTGGCTCAGGGCACCTGGTAAAGCATGCAACTCTTGATCTTGGGGTTGTGAGTTTGAGCCCCATGTTGGGTGTAGAGATTACTTAAAAACTAAATCTTAAAAAAAAAAAATTAAGCAAGCAAAAGCAGTGCTCCACGATACCATTCAAACACAGAGAAGAGTAATACCAACACACAATTCCTATACCTGAAAAAGAAATTTACACTGAAAAGAAGGCACGTGATTTAAATAACTTTACCCAGAACTTATATAACAGCACATTTAGGATTTGTTTCATAAGACTCAGGCAATTTATAGCACACTATTAAAGTTCTTTCCAATTCTTGACTTAGAGACCTGGCATCTTTAACTACCAAAAAAAAAAAAAAAAACCCAAAAAAAAAAAGAATAATCGTCTGTCTACCCTGCAAGAGCTTATTGGCAAACCAGACAATAATGTCAAACTCCTCTCACACTCTCATCTCCATTGTTCCTACAATTTCACAGCATTAATTGCAATAAGCAACTCCTCAAAACACAACTAGGCTAAAATAAAAGGTAGGATTAACAAAAGTGGTACACTGACTACTTTGGAAGTTTCCCCCAGTTGCTACTACACTCTGGGAAATTGAGTATGGGGGGTAAATTCAGGGGAAAGAACCCCAGTAGCACAATGCCTATCATGGTATACGGGTTCCATCCTCATGTCTTCATCCAAACCCAATTATTTCCCAAATGCCCCACCTCTAAATGCCATCATGTTAGAAATTAGGACTTCAGCATGTCAATTTCGAGGGACACAAACACTCAGTCCAGAGCAAATACATTCATACAATGAATACTGCATCATAATGAGAATAATGAAGCGCACCTGCATGCAACATCTCACAACTATAATTTTGAGCAAATGAAGTCAGACATGAAAATATAATATTCAATTTGTATAAAGTTGAAAAATAGGCAAAAGTTGTCTATGGCATTACAATTCAGGTATTTTCTACTGGCGGGGTTAGTGACCAAGAAGGTCACAAAGAAAGGCTTGTAGGGTTTATTAATGCTATTTTTTTATTCCCTTGTTATGTCTTGGGTGTCTTTCCTCTGAAAATTCTTTAAGCTTTACACCTATTATCTGCAAAATTTTTAAGGGTTTGTTATACTACAATGAAAAATGACATTTAAACTATTTAGGGAATAATGCCAAGAAAAGATATAATCACTGTGAAAGAGAAGTGTCCTTGGTTAAGCTTACAAATAACTTGATATTAGACTGTAAATTGGGTTTATAAAGTTCCAGACCTTCCTTTCAGTAGCATAAATGAAAGAAGGTTACTGTCTGTTAACAAACAATAGTCTTAACAGATATCAATTTTTCAAGAATTAGAAATGAGGAACTATATTAACATTGGCCTCTGGCACTGCATGTAAGTGAAAGCAAACTATTATCTCTAAGAATTAAAGGAAAGTTTCTCCAAAAATAGTGTTCTGAAAGATCAAGAAGAAAATTCCAGGAACTTATTTGGAATCTTTGAAAAAGCATACAAGGATGTATTCCGCTTAGAATTAGTGAAGAAAGCCAAGCGAGCACAGATTGAGATGAAAAGGCAACAGGGTGAAATAAGAGAACATTGCAAGGAAGCTAAAAGTTCAAAACACAGAATTAAAGCTCATCTGATAGTTATAATAGTATTAACACATTAAAAAATATATTCAGTATTCTGGAGGCTGAAATTTATTACAAACAGAGGAATAAGGGGAAATAGATGCAACCAATAGGAAACTAATGCATATTCATATCAGGGAACAAAATGCCTGTGTGTCTAGAAATTTGTAGTCCAGATGGAATGACTAGATTAAATAAACAAAATAAATCATCTCAGACATTTCTGAAGAAAAGCTCTATGCTAAAGAATGTCATTTCTAAGCAAAATGAAGGAATGATCCTTTGTTGATCACAATTAGATTTAAAAGATATATTCAAAGACATAATCAATAATTATGAATTTTATATGAGTTGTTAGCCTTGAAAATAAAAAAAAACAGCCAGTTATTTGGTCAGCAAAATGAGTATTTTCAGGGATGGCAGAGGAATTGTAATTTCAAGACATGAAAGTTATGGCAAAATCATAGGCAAGTCCAGAGAAAAAAGGAGAGGAATGTTACTTTATGGAGAAAAAGGAGGAAGTTGGGAGGGGCTGTTTTGAATGAAAGTGAGCATTCAGGATGGTGACTGTCTCTCCTTGGCTGAGGTTTGGCAGTTTCTCATTGGCTGGGCTGTTGCTGGGCAAGGAGAAAATCTTTTTTTTTTTTCTTGCTGTGGTAGTAAATTTGGCTTCTTCCTAATAGAAAATGAGATGTTTGTTCCTGTTGGATCTCTAATTGACAGTAAGTTGGTATGTGAGAGTTTTCCCTTCTGGCCTCCCAAATCTATTTTAAATGAGGTTTCCTTTATTCAATTTCACAGAGTTTGAAAGAATCCTATAAACATTCTTCTAAATGTATTATTTATCAAAATTGGGAAGGAGGTTTGAGTATACTAGTTTCAAAGTTCTCTATGCAAAACTACATGCCAGAAAGCAATAGATCAAAGCATTTAGTACTGAAGAGGAATAATATTATTAATAAAGAATAACTTCCATAGATGTTGGTGACACTCTCAGTTGCAACAATCAGAAAGTAGAGCATACATACCACCTTCAAGGAAAAAAGAACCATTAACACTTACCACTACCAGTGAGGACAAAAAGCATTATTTATCAAAATAGGGAAATCATTGTGTATAAAAACTAACTTTGAGCACAGAAACAAGATATTAAAAAGTCTGAATAATTGAAGTGAAACTAATCTTGACAATAACTACACAAGTTACAACAAATTCTTGAATGAAAAAATACATAAGAAATATTTAAACTAATAAACTGAACTAAAAACAAAAGTTTCGTTGTGTTGAGAAAATAAAGGAAAATCATGTGGAGAGGAGTTGACAAGTGAGCTAACTTCCCATATGTTCTTGTAGGAATTCTTTATATGATATAAACTGATAAATGAGGAAAAGAGCAGGAGTACATTTTTTAGAAATGTAAGTAGATATGATCACATATATATAATTAACATACATATAATTTATATTCTCATTGATGTGACCATACCAAATACAGGAAAATGCATAACATAAGATATGTCTGAAGAAAAGCTCTTTTGCAAAGCAAAACAGAAAAAAACTCTAAGCAAAGTGAAAAGGTAGCCCTTCTTTGATCAAAATTACAAGTAAAAGTTGCATCTAAAGGCTCAAAGATTTGCCTATTAAAAAAATCACTACTTATTCCTATTAAATTCTACTTTATGGATCAAGATATTTCTTTCATCATAAATATGTGCTAAAGTTGGAAGGGTCCATTACTCGCATATAGATTTTCCTGAGAGGAATCCAATGAACTGATGATGTCAACTGGCATATTCATGCGAAGAAGCTGGCACCTACTTAAGAACAATGTCTGGTAGGAATGAGAGGCATGGGCATCTGCGTGGCTCAGTGGGTTAAGCGTCTGCTTTCACCTCAGGTCATGATCCCAGGGTTCTGGGATCGAGTCCCATATCAGGCTCCCTGCTCAGTGGGGAGCCTGCTTCTCCCTCTCTCCCCTGCTCATGTTCTATCTCTCACTATTTCTCTCTCTCTCTCTCTCTAAAATAAATAAAATATTTAAAAAAAAAAAAAGGAATGAGAGGCAACCTTGATTTCTAGGAGTGTGTGTGTGTGTGTGTGTGACCTTGTTCTTATGCATATACTTAAGTGAATGTGGCATGAGAAACAAAATTGTCATCTCCTTAATTTGGCCTAGAGCAGGTATTCTGTCATGCATGCCTTTACTTTCTGTCTTTTCTCTCTAGAAGAGATGAAGGAAGAAATGATATTTACTTTCCACATGAACCTAAGATGTAATAAAACATGATCCCCACTCTAAAAGTCTTCACTGGTTCCTGAGCCAATATAGGACCCTACATTAATTAATCTTACAAAATGTACATACACTCTGTTGTTTTGTTTTGCAATATTATCTTTTCAAAAATTTCCTAAATAATATATATTATATATAATTACATATATCATCTCATATACTTACAAAATTAATATAGTAACACTTAATACTTCATTATAAAATAAAAAAATTATTTTTTATGCTTAAAGATGCTTTGTAGACTTCAAAAGGGAGAGTAGACTTGCTTTTCTTACCCAAAATGCCACTGTTTTAGCATCTAAAAATGCTGAAAAAGAAATTGGGGTCACCAAGTTCTCTGACTCATGAAAGTGAAGAATCTACTCCAAAGAAAATGAATAAAACTCTAAATAAGAAACAAAAGCATAATTAAATCTATTCTCCAAGCTTTACATATGTTAAAAAGTAACCTACTGTGTGTAACCATCTGTTACAGAGCATTTTTGAGCGGTATTATTGCTCTAGCTCAGCTATGGCGTCATTTTGAGATCAGTCATTAAAAAGAACTGAATTTGTCAAACATAAATGTGATAAGCTCTTTAAGATCCAAAAATCATTTGTTACAGCTTTCAACCTAGAAATGAAAAAGCCATCAAAGTGTCTTACAGGGTAAGTTATCATATTGACTGGAGATGCACACACAAGAGCTCAGAAAACAACAAAGCCGTGTACAGCTGGCATTGGTCAATGCCTGCACAATGAACAGTAAGTAAAATAAGGGGCGCTTGGGTGGCACAGTCTGTTGAGCCTCTGACTCTTGGTTTCAGCTTGAGCCATGATGTCAGGTTCCTGAGATCCAGATCCATGTCAGGCCCTGAGCTCAGTGCAAAGTGGGCTTGAGATTCTCTCTCCTTTTCCATTTTGCTCTACCCCTTCCCGCTCCACCCCCTCAAATAAATAAATAAATCTAAAAAAAAAACCAAAAAAACAGTAAGTAAAGTAAGTCATGACATTGACACCTTCCACTATGAAGTCGTTCACTGTATTAAAGATTTAGATACAGACGTGAAGGCTGGGTTAATACCCCACGTGTGGAATTGCACTTTTGCCTTACCAATGTTCGGATCTATAGCCATGAATTAACTTGCTCTTTCTCTTGTGTTTTCGAGTTCTGCACCAACTCTCCAATGAAGGAAGTCTTCTTTTAGGTGACTACTAAGCCACAGACACAATGGGGATGAAATATTAAAAACATTAAATAAATGTTTTGAGCCTCAGCATGTATGTTGAACGATTAAGTTGACATCAGTTGTAATGACTGAAAAGCAATGGTGGTCAAAACCATGGGTGCCCTCGCAGGAACGAAGGCAATAGCGCCAATTTCAAGTAGTAATTACACTCTTCAGTGCCCTGCAGTCACCAGTAAAGCAAACGTCAGTTTTGTGTAAGAATGTTTTTTTATTTTAAGATTTTTTTTATTTATTTGAAATTGAGAGAGAGTGAGAGAGGGAGCACAAGTGGGGGGCAAGGGCAGGGAGAGCAGGAGAAGCACACTCCCGGCTGAGCAGGAAGCCCCCCTTGGGGCTTGGGGCTCGGGGCTCAACACCAGGACCCTGAGATCATGACCTGAGTCAAAGGCAGACGCTTAACTGAACCACCCAGGTGCCCCAAGAATGTCTTTGATGAAGCAGAAAAAAAATAATACTTTTATTAAAGCTAATCCATTGTGTATGCATCTTGTTAATATTCTGTGGCAAAACGTGAAGTACACAAAAAATATTTCTGCAGCATACCAAATATCAGCACTTGTCTCAGACATGCAAAGCTTTGAAATTGTTTACATTGCAACGTGGATGAGCCACTCTTCATCAAACTCCATTATTCTCTGATAGCACGACTGAAAAAAAAATCAGACTTGGGTATCTGGTAGACATTTTCTCCATTTGGTTGGAGTACATTTGTATCGTTTCCAGTTTGAGGTATTATAAATAAAGCTTCCATACACATCCATGTGTGGGTTTTTGCATAAATGTAGGTTTTTGGTTCTCCCGGGAAATGCCCAGAAGAGGGGTCACTGGTCATATGATAATGTATGTTTAACTTTATAAGATATAATCAAACAATATGTAATATTAATCTTGGTATGTATTTCTTCCTACCTGTGATTTGGCTTTTTGTATCTTTCAAATAATTTGTGTACTTCATGTTGTCACACTTAAGGACATACAATTATTTATCACAGTCCTTTATTATCTTTTCAATATCTGTAGAAGGGATGTTCTTTTATTCCTGATGTTGACAATAGGTGACTTCTTTTTTTATTGATCAATCTAGCTAGAGGTTTAATCAATTTTCTTGATCATTTCAAAGATCAGAGCTTTATTACCTGTCTACTGTTCTTCTGTTTTCAATTTTACGGATTTTTGCTCTTATCTTTATTGTTTCTGTCTTCTTACTTGATGGGGGTTTAATTTGTTCTTCATTTCAAAGTTTTTCCAATTGAACATTTAGATGACTGAGTTGAGTCCTTTCTCTTCTAGAAGAAGCATTTAATTCCATAAGTTTCATTTAAGGCACTGCTTTAGCTGTATCTCACAAATTATGTCACGTTTTTACTTTTGTTCCATTCAAAAGATTTTCTAATTTCTCTTTTAACTTCTTTAATCCATAAGTTATTTAGTAGTGTGTTGTTTAATTTTCAAATATTTGGAGATTTTTAAGATATCTTTCTATTATTGATTTCTAGTTTAATTGCTTAACATATTTTGTATAATTTTAGTTCTTTTAAAATTTGTTTAGGCTACCTTTACAGCCCAGAATATGGTCTAACTATAAAATATTCCATGTACTTTTGAAACAGAGTGATGTTTTGTTCATGTTGGATGGAGTTTCCTATAAATAATAGTTAGATAAAGTTTGCTGATAATGTTTTTTAGATTCTACATGTTTACTGATTTTTCTCTCCACTTGTTTTACTGGTTATTTTTACTCTTATTTCACAATTATGGTCATTATTAGATATAGTACTAAATCATGTTATTTAAAGTATTAATAATAATACATGTAAATAGTATTCTATCAAAAATTTTTCATATGGTGATAATTCCATTTAAACATAATGAGTATTCTTTGTAATACAAACTTTTTGTTGTTGTTGTTATGAATATCTTAAACTTCAAATGGTCACAGAAGGTTGAGGGGCGCCTGAGTGGCTTAGTCAGTTTAGTGTCAGCCTTCAGCTCAGGTCATGATCCTGGAGCCCTGGAGTCCTGGGATGGAGCCCCACATCTGGCTCCCTGCTCAGCGGAGAGTTTGCTTCTCCCTCTGCCCCTCACCCCGCTCGTGCTCTCTCTTTCTCAGATAAATAAATAAAATCTTACAAAAAAAAAAGATTAACAATTCCTGAGTTTGATTAATCAACAGATAATCTCCATTTGTTCTATGTCTTTTTTTTTTTTTTTTTTTTTTTTTTTTTGAGAGGGAACACAAGCAGGGGAAGTGGGAGAGGAAGAAGCAGGCTCCCAGTGGAGGAGCCCAATGCAGGGCTCGATCTCAGGACCCCTGGATCACGCCCTGAGCCGAAGGCAGACGCTTAACGACTGAGCCACCCAGTGCCCCTGTTCTATGTCTTTTAACCAACGAAGCACATAATACACTGGGCTTCTTAAAAAAAGGATACAGTCCTGATTTTTAGTATCATAACCAAAAAGAGCAGCCCCAGATGATCTCTACTTTTCCACCAAGATAGGATTCAGATATTCCCCCAGTAAGGGACATGGCTTATTGCAGATGCCAAGAGTAGGATTTTCCGGCCCTCTATGTAGCCTTCAAGATAGTTCCCAGAGGCCACCCTTCTGGGTAACAATCCCAGGGCTTATTCAGCAGTCCTTCTTGCAATTCTGTCATTATTAGTCACTCCTACTGCTATGCATATATGAATGACATGTGTTTTAAAACCATACATAAACTTATATGTTTAAACATATATGTAAACTTTACATGTACTTTTTAAACTATATATGTTTGCATATATAAACTGTATATATGCACTTTTAAACTATAAGTATGATTTGAAGTATGTGTATGTAGTTTTCAAACATCGTTTCCCTAATGTTGACATAATCTACTTTGACATTAATCCTGAGTTTCAAATGACTTTCAGGTTTAATAAATTCAACAATTTGTCTTCACGTATAACTTCATTTGTCTAAATTTTTGCCATTCCCATAAATAACACTGCTATTCTTCCAGTAAACTCAGGTAAGAAATCTCAGTTACCTTTAACTTACTTCTTTTCCACAGTTCCTGGAATAAATCTATCATGGTCAATACTTACTAACATGTTTTTAGTTGGGAAGTGATTCAAATGAAGAATGTATTTAAAAACAATTTATTGCTTTCTAAGTCAATTTAAGAAAAACTGTTTTAAACTCATGAGGCATTAAAAAAATATTGGGAGAATCATCTAAATTCTGTTACCTGGAATTACATTTTATTGTATTGTTTCTAGAAATTTTAGAAAAACTAAATCATTACATAGTAAGCCAATTTCCCCTTGAATCAATAAATTTCCCCCCTTTTCCCCTCTTGTAATCATTACACCCATTGTATTACTCAGTTTTTAGTGTGTTCTTAAGAATTTATATAAATTCTATTATTCTACAAGATGTTTTTGAAACAAAATTTTCATTCAAATGGCTTTTGAGAAACAAATAATATTGGAATAATATAAAATATATAAAGTATTAAATATGACCAAGTTGAAATTTTATTCAACTATAGATATCTAAAGATTATTTTAAAAAATAAAATATAGGGGCATCTGGGTGGCTCATTTGGTTACGCATCTATCTTTAGCTCAGGTCATGATCCCAGGGTCCTGGGATAGACTCCCACATTGGGCTCCCTGCTCAGCGGGGAGCCTGCTTCTCCCTCTCCCTCTGCTCCCCTGCTTCTGCTCTCTTGCTTGCTCTATCTCAAGTAAATAAAATCTTAATATAAATATATATTGCCACATCCTTTATACAAGAATCACCTCTAAAAATAATTTCTAAGAAAAGTTGAATATAAAGGATGAACAGAAGTATATCAAACAAGTGCCAAAAAAAGAATAATGGCAATGTTAATAAAGGATAATACGAAATATAAAGTAAAAAATACTAAAGTTAAAAATGAAAAAAAAATGTAGTGGAATACTTTATAATGATGAAAGAATAAATCCTGTTATATTTTTAAAGACTAAAGGAAAATTCTTTTGTAATATAAAAAGAGGCAAATCTTAATGTAAAAAGATACAAAATTAATGAACCTCATTTAATATACCAAGCACAGGTGGAAATACATAAAGTAAAAACTAATATAAATAAATAAAACATGTTAATCCAATCATGCTTATAGAATTTATGACAACTTGTTAGATGTACACAATCGACTAAGATTTAGGAAGACTTGAATAACCAAAACACCACATGTTGTAATCAATTCACAAATAGTATTTATTGTTTTCAAACACTAATAGAACATCCTAAAAAACGGACCATGCATGAGGCCACAAAGAAAGAAACAAATAATTACACAAAGAAGGAAACCATATGGTCAACCTCTTGCCCCAAAATGAATCAAAAACAGATACTAATCACAAAAACTTTGTTTTTCCCATCTTGCTCCACCGTCCCCAAGAAATATGCATCCTTGTTTGAAATCATTCTTTGAACATTTACTAATAAGGAAAGCAAAACCAAAATTGCAGTTTCTTGGAAATGAACTAAATGAGGGTAAAAAACATTTCTCCCAATTAATGCCTTTATTGGAACATAATAATTATTTAAAACAAATGAAGGATAAATACACCCCAAGAATCAAGAAGTATAAGTAAATAATATCCTAAAACTTTCAAGAACTCAATACAGATGAAAAGAGAAATCAATGAAACACAAAACAAATGGGAAAATGAAACCTTGATCCTAGAAAAGACCAATAGTCTTTGGCAAGTCTGATCACAAGGAAAGGGGAGAGACTGACATATACAACATTGGGGGTGAAAGCTCGATATGAAAAAAAATAGGGAGTAAAATCTAAAAATTAAAAGGCAATAATGCATAAAATTACAGTTTGTTTTGGTAAAAATGTCCATGACCAAAATTGTTTCAGAAAAAATAGCAAAGCTTTATAAACTCATAACCATAGCAAAAATGGAAGTCAGTCAAAATATAGAGCCATTCCTCCCTCAGGAAAAAAAAAAGGAAGGGGGGGGGCTTCAGCCTCAAAATAGATTCAAATAAACAGTTAAAGAATGGGCAATCCTAATGTTAAGATTTTCTAAACTAGAAAAAGAGAAAGAAGCTCAGTGGTTGCCACTCTGTCCTAACAAGTAAAAAAGCTGAAACCAACTGAAAAATCGACAAACCTCCTGAGATCCTAAAAGAAGTGAGGTCACAGGACATGATGCTGCCCCTGAAATCGGACAGACAGATTCAGAGAATCACTACACACCAGAGCAGAAATTCCTGTGGGAACCAGCGCCTCGATGGGAAAACCTGAACGGTAATTGATGAATCGATATAATTAATGAGGCTCAGTCTGGACAAGTCTGAGTTAAAAATTCCATGGGGACCTCGTCAATAAGGGGAGCCTCACGGTTTTGTGAGTTTTACCCCGTCCAGGTCTACCAGGCTCTCACCATAGAGAGTGAAGAAAAATCTCCTTGTGCTCCTGGCAAGAGGAGAGGAAAATGAACCATTTTGAAATATGACAGAGTATTCTGTCCTTCTGAAGAAGACCTGCCCTCAGGGAAACAGAGCCTGACTGACCTGGGGGAAGGGGAATACTCAAATACAGTTCACACTAGCCATCCTTTCCCACCGAAAGTGTGGAGGACGGGCAGGGAGTGAGAGGCATTTGTGAAGGTCACAGGCCAGGAGGCAGATGCTACTGAAAGACTAGGACAGAATCCCAGAACTACAGAGGCTTCCCTTCCCCCCAAACCTCACAACCACATTGCTCAGGGCCTATTTACAGCAGTTCCAGTTACTGAGTTCATCATATCCAGCGACTGAGGAAGAGTTAAGAGACACAGTAAACGGTAAAAGAACACAGTTTAAATAGAATAAGCATCAGAACCAGACTGAGATACAGCAGAGATGTGGGAATCATCAGGTCAAAAATTTAAAGTAACTATGAGTAATATGGTGAGGGCTCTAAGGGATAAAGTAGACAGCATACATGGAACAGGTAAGGTGAATGGAGAAAATGCTAAAAAAGGACCAAAAAAGAATTTGCTACATTTCAAAATCACTGTCTAGATTTATCATTTCCATTTTCATATCCAAGTGCCACTATTGAGTAAACAGTCCATCTTTCCGTAATGATTTGAGATGCCTTCTCTTTCTGGAATCTGTTTTCTGTTCCACAATGTTCTATTATATATATTAGTGTGCATTATAATTATAGTATTTTGAATAACAGGTGGGGCAATAGATCCTCATTGACAGAGAGGTATGTTGAGACAAGAGAATGTTTGGAAAATAAGCAACTTCCTTTCGGTTTTACAGATTTAAAAAGAAAATTCCAGGGGCTTAAGAAAGCTGTTAAAATGATACAGCTTCAGGTAATACAGAAAGAATCACTAATTAAATTTTAAGTGCCTTCAAACTATAATTTAAAAGACTTATTTAGAAGCCTTTAAATTCCCAGGACAGACAAATTTAAATTTTTATCCTTAGGTGATTGTAGAAGCAAGAGTATCATTCATAAGTCCAAAATATTTTCAGCAATAATTCCAAACAAACCAACAAATACATACACAGCACATACTCATACCTTGGTTCGGAGCTGTTTCATGGCATCATTACCTATGTAATTCCCTCCTGTTTCTACTAGTGAATTAATTAGCATTCTCATGTAGATATTCATCAAATCTTGATTTGGGGCAGACATAAGCATAAAAAAAACCAGAAGACAAATATTTGCATGTAAAACATCTGCTTTGTCAGCACTAGGATTCTAGCTGTATTAATTTAGCAATAACAATATAGCCTCCAGAGACTTTATCAGGATGGTTTGTATATTGAGGTTAATGCCCTTGCAAATGAGTTTATATTTACATGTTCTACATTGTGGGAGTCTTTAAACCATTCTTTAAAAAATATTAGGTATAGATAACTAACAGGATTTCAGAACATTTGAATTTAAAGTGTCTGAAATGTTATACCAATCATTATACTAAATTTGTATATCAACACAGTAGAAGAATGAGTTAAAGGCTGGATAATAGAAATGTAATGAATAACACACCTAGCTAGAATTTATTTTTATTTGGACAGAATTCTGTAAAAGGCACTGCTTGTCTATTCTTATTCATGACTGATACAGGAAACCTGGCCATAATGTTAAAACAAATTCTACCTCTACTGTGCCTTCATGTCTATGTTCAAAACTACAGAGGTGGGTGTCCTGAACCTGTAACTGCATCATCATTACAGTGACATGATTTCCGGTAAATGAAGCCAAATTTTGGAAAGAGTTCTATGTACAATTTAATTCATACTACATTAAGCTTAAATATAAATAAACATAATTAGGGACTCCTGGGTGGCTCTGTCGGTTAAGGGTCTGCCTGTGGCTCAGGTCATAATCCAGGGGTCCTGGGATTGAGCCCCGAGTCGGGCTCCCTGCTTAGCGGGAAGTCTGCTTCTCCCTCTCCTCCTGTCTCATACTCTGTTCCTCTCAAATAAGTAAATAATATCATTAAAAACAAATCTTTAAAAATAACCATAATTAATACTATATATAACAAGAATTCTGATAAACACATCCAGTTAATCATCCCTACAGAGCTGATGTCACTACTATTTTTTGTGATCAAGACAATTGTTACTTTATGTTCCTAGCTGAACTGTTCCAGTTTTTCCTGGTCTGCAAACCCCTGATATATTTTGCAATAAAATGTTTATTCTTATTGCATGTCCTTTACTATTATTTTATTGTAATAATACTTTATTGTTTGGTGATAGAATTATTAAAAGTATGGTCATAACTACTGTATCTTTTGTTTCCTACTGAAGGCTTCCCTTCCCTCCAAAGTGCTCTGTGTTGTGTCCACTGTTGGTTTTTTAACGGAAACATGCCTGTGCTCTTTGTTGTGTCTCTCTCTGTTGCTTGGTATTGCTTTCTTTTGCACAAAATGTTGGGGAGAGTTTATGGAATTTGATTTCTTCACAGGAAGAGTCCTTTCCTCATTGAACTGACATGGAACAGATAGCAGGTATTTTGTGTGACACGGTTCCACATGTGCTGCCTCTGTGTGACCATGCCTTCATTTGCACCTGGTGTCTACACCTGATTTCATACCATGAGGACACAGCAATAAAGAAACAGCAAAACGACCGCCCCCAGACCACGACCAGTCCAGTAGTAATGAAACACTCCTCTGGCAGCAGAATTTTTGGCACCCTATTATCTAGATACTTGGACAACATATCACAGAGATTCAAGAAAGGTCTTAATTGTGGACAAACCAAAATTTTCAATTACAGAATTAGACTGTGTACTCCAAGTTCATGCTTGACATGATGAACGTGAGTACTGGATCTATGGATTCAAAGAAGGAGAACCAAATTCCTCCTCTGAATCACTGACAAATATTTTTAAGAACTTCAAAAAAAAGACACAGTATAAAATTCATGTTTCCATCAGTCTTCACAAGGGATTGCCCTCTAGTGTTAACCAAATATTCCACGTATTCATTCTTCCTCTATTAATTGTTCACATACATTTGACTTCTCCCCGCCCCTTTACTTATATGGACCACTAGGGAGAACTCCTGTATTCAATTTTTTCTTTGTGTATTTGCCTGAGTAATCTCAGAAAGAGTTTCATATTATTTTCTCTGAATAGGTCAAAGGGTTCGGTAACAACGGAGATATCCAAGAACTAGAATAAAAGCCACTAAGTTCAGACCATGCAGAAAAGATGATCTGGCTAAAAAGTAGCTTTCTTTATACGTATTCTGAATTTTTCTTGCTGTATTTCTCTATGAAAATATTTCCATTGGTTGACCCATGCAACTTGAATTTTTCCTTCATGTTTATGCTGTAATGTTACATTTGCAATTGTTGGCTGACACTTTCAAATTAATTAAAGAAGCACACCTGTCATTTTATTTTTAATCCTTTCTCCAGAAGTTCTGTGTGTGGCTAAATAGGATGGTGTTAAGGTTAGGTGTGTGAAAAAGGTTAAAGAGTCCTCCAAAGTAAATTGCTGTTCTTAAAATAAGATTGTCTTATTTCCATATAACATTCCTTTTTTACAAGAAGCTGCAAAGATTTTGATTTTAATAAACAAGAGGAACTCATTGAAATAGCTTGAACAACTTACAGCAATTATTCTATGCCCATTTCATGTATTTTATTGATTTTGTACAAACAGCAATTTGAGTGACTCCTGTGTTCAATGCTATGTTAGAGAAGATACAATGTTTATTTTGCACCTTCAACGTCACATTAATATCCGCTGATAGGAGAGTGGACAACTTTTACAAAGAGAGAACATAGCTATATGAAAGTGAGAATGTTGAAAATTTCCTTTGCAAACATGTTGATAAAAAAAGCAAATATCCAATATATAATAGAAAGGGAAAAAATCAAGATGATTCAGAATCTCAAATGCAGAAAGAGTTAGGAAGGTTATAGGCATTGTCTAGAAAGTTTAGCACCAAATTGCCTTCCCTGGATAAAAATTGAGAGAAAATACTTGGTTTTATATCAAACTATAGTATATCTGTGAATTAGAAAATATATATCTAATTTATAGATAGAAACAGTAATGGAATATTTAGCTACCATTTTCAAATGCTACCAAAGTGAACCACCTAAGATATGTTTTCTTTTGTTTCTTGGGGCTTTGGCACCTGGAAGATATGACAGGCAGATAAGAAACTTGACAAGGGGGAAATCATTTATCAAAAGATATTGAGTGATAAATATTTCCAAAGGATGAGAAAGGGAATCTTTTCAAGAAACTTCTAATCCAATAAAAACAATCTACAGATACAACTGGACACATATAATTATAAACAAATAGGTGAAGTGCTGGCTATGAGATTCCGTGATAGAAGGGATGGGACATCCTAGGAGCTGGAAGCCAGAAAGGGCTAACAGAGGAAAACAAGTGTAGATGGCCTTGGGTGAGGAAACCATCAAGTGTGCAAAATGAGCCTGGAGGGATGAGAACATTGGGGTGTTGTAGCAAACAGAACTGACCTCAAACAGATGGTCTTTAAGGAGGAGTAATAGAATATAACACTCAAGTTAAGAAATTGAGCATTCAAGACAAAAGATGGAATGTTAAACTAACTATCAGGTTAAAAAGTTTGTACTTTACTCACACACACACGCACACACACACTCCAGGATACTTGAAGAGATTTTCAAGTGCGAATATTCATGTTGCAGCTGAGTATTAAGTGGGTTGAAATGGAGGAAAGACCAGAACAGCAGAGGCGTGTTCAGGAAAAGTTATGTAGAAGGAGATTTGAAAGATAAGTGGTTATTTAGTTTCCAAAAATTTTCCCTTTGAAAGTGTGGCTACAGACTTCATATTCCAGGAAACAGAATAGATAAAGGAAGTACAGTATCTACCATAGTCTTAGAATGTAGAGTACTGTAAAAATCGATGTCACTTATTTATAAAACACAAACTTCAAACCTGTGCTTTTTTCACATATAAAAGTAATAAGCAAAAGAAGTGTGTGCAGTCTGAATGGATTCATACTTTCTATACTCATCTTATTCCAGTGAAGCTATTGGGAAACTGGGAATGTTCTCAGTAATCTAGAGACTAAAAGTAGGTTTAAATTAACTGTAACAGATTATTTATGATTCTTCATTTTAAGAGAATATGTGCAATCTAAATAATATTTTACTTTCAATTTTATTCTAATTAATTTATTTACCTATATGTTAATTTTGAGGGAAGAAACTTTTGACAGGTATTAGCATGTGCATGTTTCTGAAAACTTAGTAATTTGTACAGTTGGAAAATAAAAATCAATAAAAAATGATACATTCTGGCAGCACCAACATTTTATTAATTCTGAAGCTAGATCATGTTTGTTTTAATATATCTTCCAAAATTAAAGTTACTTTCTTGGCAAGTTCTAATTTCAGATTTATGTTTAATTATTTTTAATCATTCAAAAATCTTAAACCAAATGCAATCTATTATCTTATTAGGTGAATTATAGAAGTATAATAGGAAGGGGCATTTTTGCCATATGTAAAACATATATAGAGGTGACTAAGTGATTTGGCGTGGGTCAGAGAAATAATTATGTTAATAGTTATTTTCATCTAGTAGAAAATAGCTTCAAAAATTTGAAACTATTAGGAACATGTAAGTATACTACCTAGACTGAAATTAGCTGACACGGGCAAAAGCCCATATGTCTTTGTGTTCACGCAGTATTTAAAATTTTACAAAGCCAGCTGGCTTTATTTCACAATTTAATTACATATAAAAATCTTGAGCTAAATATTGCAATGCTTGCCAAAAATTGCTTTAAATATCTTCAACCTCCTTAGCTCCATGTTATTGAATTTATATGTTTCATAACTCCTACCCTTATACTTACTTCTTTGTTTTTCAATATCAGTCTTGTAATAAAATATTACTTCACCCAATATATTTTATTCTGCCTAATATATTAGGGTGGATGTTATTTGGATGATAAAGGAAAATGTTTTTTTGAGGGTAAACCATAAATATATATGTATATGGTTGTATACACATTGACCCTTGCACACACAGTTAGGGTGCCAACCCCCTACACAGTTGAAATCCATTTATAACTTTTGACTCTCCCAAAACTTAACTACTAGCCTGTTGACCAGAAGACTTACCAATAGCATAAACAATTAACTCATATTTTTATATTATATGTATTATATACTGTATTCTTACAAAGGAAGTGTTAAGAAAATCATAATGAAGAGAAAATACATTTATAGTGGTGTGCTGTACTTATTTCAAAAATCCATGTATAAGTAGACCCATGCAGTTCAAACCCATGTTGCTCAAGGTTCAACTGTATGCATACATATGTGAAGCCAGAAAAGAGAGGAAGTTCCATATCCCAGCATAAGCCATTACAACTTAAAGATATAATATTCAACAACAACAAAAGCTCTTATTTGATAATAGGGGAGGTATATATTAATGGTATGCATACCACAGAATTGTTACCCTATTAATGCATATTCTTTTTGCAGTACTTATAAAGTATGGCTGAATTTTGGATGAAGGGTGGTCCTGATGTCTAATCTTTTCTTTTTAGTTACCTTTCTCTCAGTAAGAGATTATGCCACACTTTTAAAAATTTTTACAAATCAACATTTTCTGCCCACATGCTCGGATTCTATGAGTTGTTTTAAAAATCTTTGGGAGCATCTGGGTGGCTCAGTGGGCTAAGTGACCAACTCTTGATTTAAGCTCAGGTCATGATCTCAGGGTCACATCGGGCTCTGGACTCAGCACGGAGTCTGCTTGAGATTCTCTCTCCCTCTCCCTCTGCCTCTTCCCCCACTCATGCTCTCTCTCTCTCAAACCAATAAATAAAACCTTTAAAAAATAAATGAATAGAAATAAATAAAAATAAATAAGAATCACCTTTGGCCATGGAAGACAAATGTATTATTAATTGCAAAATGAATGATTTTCTTTGCTTTATTCTCTTAAATATTTGAAAACATTTTCATTTTTTCACAAAATTATATGTTAAAAGAACTCTGGATCCTTAATATCTTCACACCACGGGAAGAAAAATGCTTTCATACACTAAAGTCATGCATAATTCATTTACGCTAGAGAAAATGATCATGAACGGCATTTACAAAATAAATAGAGAATGTTTTAATGAGCATATGAAAATGTTTAGTTTATAAAAAACAAAGTTATAATTTTATATTTTCATGATTTTAGGATTGCTTACTTTAAATGAATCAATTATGGAGTCTTGAGTAGAGAACTCCCTTTGGACGTATTGTCTATATTTTTTAAATCTAAAATTGCATGTTGTAATTTAGGGGGGAGATATTACAATATCCGAACTTAGAGAAAAATGCCCACTCTGCCTTTCTAGAATACTTTTCTAAAGTCCTCACTCTACTTTCATTGCCTGAAGACCTGAAACCTGAACAATGCTCTGTTACTAAAAGTACTATTTTGTGGTCAGCCAATTAAAATAGGTTCATGGATTAAAAACTGGCTCTTATACCATCACTTTATTATTCAACTTGTTTAACCTTCAGTTTTGGCCCAGATTTGGCTAGTCACCATTTTTATATTTCTGTGCTTCTGTGCTTCTTTCTTTCAGACATGGAAGGCTCTCCTTTTTCCCCAAAAGATTGTGCATCCATTTAAACCTGTTTCAAGCCATTTCTCTTTGATAAAATATTTTCCATGCTATTTTCCCTTCAATAATCTCTCTCTTCTTTGAATCTAGCTCTTTTCATCTCTATCACTCTTGGGAATTGTTTTTCTCTGTTTGTTACTGTTGGAAGTAGCTGTTATTTACCTGACTCTATCTACTGCTGTCTTCTACCTGCCGCTCTTGATATAATGCTTACAAGGTAAAATGTTGTTATTTAATTGCTGGATCTAAATTTCAGTGAATAGTTTTATTGTTCCAATTATACTTAAGTGTATATTTCCCTACCTAGACGTCCCATGTTACCTGCCAATGCAACGTTCCTGAGATTGTCCTTGAAAAACTGGGCACCCATGTTATATCCCAGTGAACTGTTCAAGGAAACTTTGGTCTTATTTTCCATAACCAATTTCAAAAAGAGATGATTAATTCTATAAAATGATTATCTGTTAATTTGAGACATAATATATTACTAACACATATAATACAAAAATATCTGTATCTGTAGATATATAGACATATACATCTATATATAATACATATATATCTGTATCCACAGATCCCTATATATAGGAAGAGAGAGAGAGAGATAGTGTATGTGTATAAATAAACACTTCCAGTGGGAAATAGACTTGGATAGGAAAACCAAACTCATTTGTTGAGATTTCAAACTGGTAGGAAAATATCTCATTCTTTTCTTAATCTTAATTTAAGCAGCATTGCTCCTTGAAATATCTTTTTTTTTTAAGATTTTATTTTTTATTTATTCGACAGAGATAGAGACAGCCAGCGAGAGAGGGAACACAAGCAGGGGGAGTGGGAGAGGAAGAAGCAGGCTCACAGCGGAGGAGCCTGATGTGGGGCTCGATCCCATAACGCCAGGATCACGCCCTGAGCCGAAGGCAGACGCTTAACCGCTGTGCCACCCAGGCGCCCCTCCTTGAAATATCTTAAAACAAAACAAAATCCCAAATAAACTCAACTAGAATAAAAAATATGTAATATCATTTTAAACCATAAAGCACTATAAAATATTGGTTACTATTATTTTCTACTTATCTTTTGTCTAAGGTTTAAGTTGGATATCTTAAGTATGATATCACTACTACTCAAGGTAGGGACAATGTGTTCTATAACTAATGGGGGACTCAAAATATTCATAATATCTATTATGCTCTTATAAATCACTTTATTCTCACATGATTTAGTTATGACTGAGAGGTTTAGGGAGATATTCTTAGGATCAGAGAAAATGAGTGATAGTTTCAAATTCTAATGCTGCTACTTAAGTTTAATAAACCATCTAAGTCTCTATCTCTTCATGTGGAAATTGTAAGTAAAATCAGCTGGCATGGTTGTGAGACCAAAGATAAGGTATAAAAACACTTGGCAGGGTTGTGCTTTATAAGAGACATTTAATAAGTGGAAACTATTAATCGTGTTCACATTATCTTTTGAGAATAAATATGTTAATTTACACCTCTATGTTTTATCATGTCAAATATTATATACCATATAATTTTTCCCCTTATCCAATATCCATGACTAAATCTAATTCATCAACATGTCAATTTGATCTCTGGAGGTCTTTAACATTGTGGTATTTCAAACTTTATATTCTGCAAATTACATCCTTCTAAATTAAGCGCAGTTTATGCTGATTTAGCATATTGAAATTTTATGTAGAAGTGATAAACCAAAATAGTCTGTTCAGGAATTATAGGATAATGACTGATTTTATGATTTCATTAAGCTTCCAAATGCCTATGTTCATCATATGTCAGGCACTCCGGTAGGCAACGGGAACATAGGCATGAAAACCACTACACTCTTGCCTTTGGGCATATCTCTGTCTTTGGGGAAAAAAAGAGAAAAGAATTTACAAATACCTCTTAAAAGTCTGGACAACATACCATGAGGACCCAAAGAAGGGAAGAGGCACATAGCACTAAGGGTACGGCTTGGATGGAGGACCTAGTAAAGGAATTCATGCTTCAGGACCACATACTGTCAACTGGACCAGAAGTACAAACATTCCAGCGCAGTTATAAACCAGCACTACTAGGATGTGAGGCCTCTCCACCAGATGTGATAGCAAAGTAATTTAAATGACAATGCAAAAGAGAATCTAAAAATAAGATGGCAATCTAAAAACAGATAACTTTCTCTTCTAGCATCTCATCCAGGGCAATTGGGACTTAGGATGAGAAACAGTTTAAATTAATTTATTGCAATGACATAAAATACTGTCTTTGCTTTTATTTCCACAACATGATGTAAGAAAAAATTATAAATCCACCTTAACTCCTTTTACAACTAATGTGACATTAGTATTCATCCAAGTGGTTTTGGCCCTTGATAGTCAAGACATCGCTTTTTGAGAAATAAGCTCTTATAGCTTATGCATGTATGTAAATGTATTTTATATGTATATATAAATTAATTAAAGCCATTCTAAAAGCAAATTTTCTATATACAAATTTCTCCTCACAGAGGGAAGAGCGCCCTCCTCTGAACAGCATATTCAGTTTGCTTCTTCAAGCCATCTTTCCTCTTATCTGAATGTGTGCACACCATGCGCTGCCTTTTTCCTGTTCTGTTTACATAGGCAACCACTTTACTATTTTGTATCTATTCTGATGAATAGAGATCAAACACCTACTAATTAAGGTGTAAAGCATTCAGTGAGAGGTTGGAGGAGGGGAAGATGGATGACTCAGCCCAGAGGGTTGAAAAAGCAGCTTCTTAAAACTCAGGTAGCAAATTAGAAAGTTATAGGTAGAGTAAAGGAAGTCCAGTTGGGTTTAGAGGAGGACATTATCCACTTGGAGCGAAGTGGTATTTTCTGCCTGATCTTTTTATTTCTATTGCTAAGATTTTATCTCTATAAATAATAAACATGAAGATGCAATCATTTTAAATCTAAGTTTTCCCTCCCTTTATAATTCTGTAAAACATGCTTCAGGAAAGGAATGGACTATGAGTTGCTACAGCTTATTATGTTACAGGTTTGCACAGCTGTCCTGGTTCGGTTCCATCCTATCAGGGATGTGGAAATCAGAGAGGTGGACAGGATTCTCCCTCCTTTTGGATTAGCAGCTGCCATCATCAAAGTGATAGGTGCTCTTCCAATAGGCGCAACAGAAAACCTTCCCCCGCTAAGTGGGGGGCCAGCTCATCTACTACAATGACAGTCTGCAAATAAATGGAAGCCTTACTTGGCCAATAAATGCACTGCTGAAAATCAGGATCAGAAAGAGTGGGCAGAGGACCTGAACAGACGTTTTTCCAAAGAAGACATGCAGCTAGCTAACAGGATCACGAAAAGATGCTCAACATCGCCAACTATCAGGGACATGCCCGTCAAACCACAATGAGGTATCACCTCACACCTGTCAGAATGGCTAGCAACAAAAAGACAAGAAATAAGTGTTGACAAGGGTGTGGAGAAAAGGGAAAACTCATACGCTGTTGATGGGAATGTAAACTGGAGCAGCCGCTATGGAATATAGTACGGAGTTTCCTCACAAAATTAAAAACAGAATTATCATACAATTTAGCAATGACACTTCTGCATCCAAAGAACACAAAACACTAACTCAAAAAGGCACAGCATTGTTTACAATAGCCAAGATAGGGAAGCAACCTAAGTGTCCAACGGCAGGTGAATAGAAAAAGAAAATGTCACACGCACCCACACTCAAAGACCGGAGAATTAGCCACAAAAGAGCAAAGTCTTGTCATTGGCAGCAACATGGATGGACCTAGAGGATATCTAGGTGAAATAAATCAAAGACAAGTACTGTATTATTACACTTACGTGTGAATCTAAAAACAAAATAAAACAAAACAAAAAAAAACAAGACAAACTAACAAAACAAAACAGAAACTAACTCAAAAAGAAACTGGTGCTTGCCAGAAAAGAAGGAAGTGGGGGGATGGGTGATTAGTGAAGGGGATTAAGAGGTTCGATCTTCCGATTATAAAATAAATAAGACACAAGGACGTAATGTACAGCATAGGGAATATAGTCAATAGTATCATAACAATTTTGAATGACGACAGATGGTAACTAGACTTATTGTGGTGACCACCTCATAATGTATATAAATATCAAATCACTATATTGTACAACTAAAAATAACACAATATTTCTTCTCACCATTGATAATTCTAAAGGTGTCACCACTGTTCAATTATTTTCATAATATCCTCTTCTTTTGAAATACACAAATCCCCTAAAAGCATCATATCTATTAACATTATTTAGAATTCTCCATTCAGTCAAATATAGACTCCAGGAAAGCAGGCAGTGCCCTTTCCTAGCTCCTGGCAGGCATGGATATTTTCATCCTCTTTGTGCTCCTTCTTGAAATGAAACAAAGTATTAATATCAAGCTGTGTCTACAGTGTTTCAGTGAATTCTGATATTCAGGCTAACCTAAGACTATAATTCCAAATTCTACCTCCATGTATTTATCTATAAAGTGCCCATGTAAGATGCTTGTATTTCTCTTGCCTTTTAAATATTTTTAGGCAGTAAAGGATTAATGAACCTGGCACTTCTCTCTCATACAGGGTGAAATGGACTTTATAAAACCTGAGTGGGAGCCTCTCTGATTTATGAGAGACAGGAGAACTGTCTCCATTAAAGTCACAAGCCTTCTGAGTGTTCTGTCCAAAACCATTTAACCTTGGGCTTATCCCTGACATGCAGATCTGGGGGGAGGAGCGGGATCAGCAAGCAGACGTTATTCTGAGCTAACTGAGAGGGGAACTACGTGGCTTCTTTTCTGCTGGCCTCGTTATGAAGAGGAACAGACAACCACTGTCAACATGATATAGGTGAAGCAAGTCAAAAGGTCCTCTCAACCAAAACTAACTATCAAAATCCTGCTTTGTTTTTACAAATTCCAACATCACTGGCCTTTTCGGTGCCCTTACGTACTCCTGAGTTAGCTTAAGACATTATCTAAATTTAAAAGGATAATGAATTTTCTCTCAAATTAGTGGAGGTCAGTTTCTCCAATTATTTATTGCTACAATCTGCAGAAGATCCTTGGGGAAATAAGATAAATAACAAGATAGTTTAGGTGATAGAATAAGGTAGGAAGTTTCCAAGAATACTGAACTTTTCAGACAAGGTAAATGTTCTATTTGCTAACCAGGGGAAAGTTTAGGTGAGAAAGGGAGATTGGTAGCATTGATGAGACATGGATGAATTTTAAGGAGAGGGCTGGGTGACAGTCATCAAGTGATAGCTCAGGGTTTTGCCCCTTTTTTTAAGAAGAGGGGAGTGAATGCCCCTGTCTCTACTATAGCCTCTACTTCTTGGAAGAAGGAAGATGATTTCCTATATGCTTAAAATGAGGAAACCTTAAATCCATTCTGCAATCTCCTGCCCTGAACCTACCCACGTTATTTTACGATTATCACCTGTATATGGCAATGGGAAGCTATATTCCACTGCCACTGGACTTCCCTAAACCAGCAGACAGGGTGTGGGCAGCAGAAGGGCTGAGCAAGATTAGGGAGTTGAACCATAAGATCACCTTTGAAGAGTCTAAAGGCCAAACCTTTTTTTTTTTTTAAAGATTTTATTTATTTATTTGACAGAGATAGAGACAGCCAGCGAGAGAGGGAACACAAGCCAGGGGGAGTGGGAGAGGAAGAAGCAGGCTTATAGCAGAGGAGCCTGATGTGGGGCTCGATCCCATAATGCCAGGATCACGCCCTGAGCCAGGCAGACACTTAACCGCTGTGCCACCCAGGCGCCCCAAGGCCAAACCTTCTTAAACACATAGAACTTCATCATTTTTTCTAACCCATAGCATCTGAGGGGAAATTACCTTCTAGCAGAATTACATCCTGTTCTTTATTCTGCATGCAGTGATTGTTTATTTAGTGTTAAATCATGTAAGATAGCGCAATAATTCATTTACTTTAGTGAGAACTGAAAAGAATTACTTGTTAAACCAAGGGAATGATTTCTAGGGAAAAATGATCGTTGATTTTCTTAAATTAGATTTTCTATTTGCTGAGCAGAACTTTAATTATGTATTTTTTAGTCAATAGTCAGCATTCTTTCATCCAGATTTTTAAGCACAGTTTAAAGATAACAGGATACTTACCTCATGGCAGTGGCATTTTGAGAAGCTTAGCTTTGTGCCCATAGATTTTAAGCTAGATGTAAACGGAGGGCCGTTTTCGGGGGAAAACGTGAGCGTTCACAGTTCTCTTGATCCAAATGGGCATTGGTCATGTGTGGAATTGTTACCTTGACTTGAAGAGGTTGTGTTAAGTTCTTCCTGAGTGAAGTGCTCAAGAAACTGTGGCTATACATGTAAAGTACATCCAAGTACCCTTGGATGATGATGATGATATTGCATTTTAAATTTTAACTAACATTCATTCAGACCGGCCTTGTACTAGGGGATGGAAGGGTAAAAATAAATAAAAGGGCCTCTGCCCTTGAATAACCTTACATCCCAGAAGGAATCATGGACATGAAAATATATCATTTTAAACCAATAATATACATGGATTATTTGCAAGATGATAGAATTGCTCAGAAAAATGAAAAGGTTAATTCTAAGAAGGATACTAGGAAAGGCACTCAGTATCTATTTTTTTGGCCTACTGGAGAGACGCTTCTTAGACATAGTTGGAATATTGACAGAGACAAAAGTGTTAAAAGTTATTCAACAAAAGGGCCAATGACTAAATTAGAAAAATAACCGATTAATGAAATGGAAACTGTAGGAACAATGTGACAACATCCTTTCAGTAGTTCTCTCTGTAACACATTAGGAGAAACATACATAGTAGCAGACACGCCATGAAATGTAAAGAAAGCAGTTTTAACATGATTTGGAGAGAAACCAATTTCACATACTGTCCTCAGTTTAGTCTTGTTGGATGGATTGGCCATGGGATGGTCATAGTGAAGGCCATCACACCCCTGCAGGGGAAGCAGGCTTGGAGGTGGGAGAGTGTTGTGTTGAGTATAATTAGCAGTTTAGGAACACAGAAGTGTCCAGTGAAGAGTGTTAGTAGATAAAGTTGGAAATGCAGGAGGGTCCTGGTTGAGAAGCTACAAAATACCTTTACGCTATGCCCGGGAACCTGCACTCCATCTAACAGGCAATGGAGAACCACACACAAGTTTAAACAGACTGTAACAAATCAGATTTGATCTGTTGATTCCAACGAAAGCATGCTTTGAAATGGGTTATAATGCAGAAAAGCATCTGAAGAGAAAGTGTGTTGCTTAAATTTGATTTTAAAAACATTGTTAAAGTTTTATCAAGGGAAAGCTTTATCTTAAGGAACATTCACCACCCTAGGAGTGTCTCAATACTTGTGGTATTTGTTTTTATGATAATAAATAAAGAAGAGAGATTTCAGGGGTAGGGGCTTTGCACACTTCACTTGCTGTGGGGGAACAGGAAATCAGTGGGGAGAGATAGTTTCTGCCTATGCCTTGATTTTTAACTAGAATAAAGGGCTAGATGACAATGGTATTAATGTTAACAATTTGTATTAATATGAATGTTATTAGTATCATTAATATAAATAATACCAATAGCTTTATTATTGAACGCTTGTTATGGCGCTGTTCATAGAATGCTCATTTCATACCGCTAGTAATTCACTGGATTACTTCATACTTCACACGTCAGTAATTCAGGTGGGTACTTTCATTTATATGCATTTTTCAAACAATGTTTTAAAGCTCAGAAAAGTTAAATAACCCAGCTATAATCAGTCAAGTAGAATACCTGACCCCTCGGTCTAACTCTCAGCCTATTTTAATCATGATGGTGGTGCCATGAACTAAGGTGAAAATACAGAGCAACCTGACAGAGGGAGATCCCTATGGAGGGGAGTACAGGGTTTGCAGCGCTAGAGGACCAGGACGTGGCCACGTGCAGGAGAAAGTGGACTAGAAGACTTCAAGTTCTCTCTGACTTCATGCCCAGCAGCACTGAAGTGCTTGATCTTGATGTTACTTGGCTGTGCCTACGTTCACACTGCCCCCTCTGCATTTCTCATTCCCTAGAGCTCATTCCCCTCTAGCTCATTGGACTCCTTGTGACTCCTGAAAGGCCTTGCTTCCTTACATCACTTCACTATGACGTCCCCACAATGACACGGGCTGGGCAATGCTCCCTTTCTGTGGAGTCATACTTTGCCCTTTCACTGACCCCCGATGTTCCCCACGCTGGAACCAAGTTAGTTTGCTTATGTGTTTGTCTGCCTTTCCTAGTGCACTTCTTGGGGGCAGAAACTCTGCCTTGAGTATTTGTGATGCTCTAGGATGAGCCGGTTTTCAGCATCTGGTAGAGTTCAAATAAACTTTTCTTGAAAGAAAAGATGAAACCAAGTTACCTATCTCGTAAAGATGATATCCATGATTTATGACAGAGGCTAGACTAAGATCCTTATTGTATGATTTTAAATTACTAAAAGGCAGACTTCAATTCATGTAAGAAAAAATACACTGATATTAAGGATATGTATTACATATTATATATATTATATAGAATATATTACATTTTATTACATATATTATAAAATATATATAATTATTATATATAATATATACATGCACATATATGTATCTATGCATATAGATATATTCATTCCAGTGAAGTGGAATATTTTTTGATATATTTAAGGAGATGCTTGGTGATCACTTGTCACAAAGGAAGAGATTATTTCATCACTTTAATGGGTATAATATACAGCTAGATTGTATTACCTCTAATGTACTCTTCCATCTCAAAAATACTCTGTAATTCTCTGCTGGCTTGAATGAATGAAGAGTTGAGAGCAGGTCCCTTAAGAGGTACTAAGAATACCCTTCTGTACCTGGGTAACAGTTCCACAGAGACATGACCTTTGTGCCATATCAGTAAAACCATGGAGTCTGGCATGACACACAATCTGTGGCCAGTCATATGACGGTCAAACACAGGGCAGAAATGGGAGGAGAGAAGACATGTTTAATCTTTATGAAGGCACAAAGTGTCCAGCTCTGAAGATAGTAAACAAAATCAGAAATAATTTATAGTACATCAACAAGACAGGAGAAAACCAAAGATTTCTGTAACAACAAGCTTTTCCTGAAAGGGAATTTTCCTAAAATACTTTAGTGGAAGAACTGATCCCTGACATAATGGAAAGGTTAGTTCCCAGGAAATTCTACCAATTCCAGGCAGCTCTATGGCTTGAAAAGCTGCAACCTCCCGGATAACACAAACACTAAAGACACAGACCAAGAACTCATCTTTGAGGAACCCCAGAAATAAAACATGTGGGCACATGGAAAGGATTTCTACTGGTACTGAAACTTGTAGACTTCCTGGCCTTGCCTTCACATACCATCCTAGCCACAATCCTGGGCACAGGCAGGATCGCACCTGAGCCCCGTCACGGGGCACGTAAGTGTGCATCACAGAAGCAGTCACGATGCTGCCTATCACAACAATGGCAATGACTTAATCCGTGCTAAACCCTCCAGATTCTGTTCCTCATTTTGTGTGCTATCACGCTCATTCCTCCCAGCAACCCTGAGTTAATAGATACTGTTATTCCCATACAAGGAATGAAAGAAAGTGAGCATTCAAGGGGCTAAGTAATCAGGCTGAGGATATACAACTACAATTAATATAGCTAACTTAAAAACAGTAAATCTGACCCCAGAGCTCATACTCTGAATCATAACTGTCACATGTTTCTCTACAATCTCAATTGAGAAAGACAAATTTAAGTTGCTGTTACAGCAGACATAGCAGGAATCGTATGGAAAATATTCAACAACAGGTAATGATGACCTTTTGTTCAGTAAAACCTCACCAATCCTGCCAAAGGTCTTGTCTCCCCCCAGGAAGTCCCTCCAGGGCTACAAGGAGCCTGGGGGTGGGCAGTCATGGGCTCTGCTCCAAAACAAATAAACTCTCCTAGAATCTTGGTGATTTTTAGGGAGGATCATGGCAGTGCCTACTAGGGGCTTCCAGGACTGGAGAGGGGAGGTACGTGGGGAAGAGGCAGGTGTCCCTACAACATCCTCAGGGATAGCCAAGGGCAGGGTGCCTGAGAAGGGGGGATTTTCCTGGGTCTGACTGACGTAGGCAATGACCAAACAGAACAGCAGCCAGCAAGGAGCTGGTCGTAGTTGGGGCAGAGGAAAAGAGTTGGTTGGAGCAGCAAGCGAAGCAAATAGCCCAACGTGGCTCAGCAGCTCTATGCCAATCAGTAAATATCTTAATAAAGAACCCAGCCCTCCTGGTGGGTGTCAGCTGCCCCTGGAGCATGCAGGCTACACAATAGAGATCTCATAGGAATGTCAAGTTCTTCCTCACCACATTGAAACCCTCAGCTGTGCTCTTTTCTGATAGAGTCAAGATTTCCTTTCTAGGTTTGGCTGATCTTCAGTGTTCTCTTCTGGGACAGGCTGACACTCGATTGTCTTGGTGCCCTTATTCTTGAGTTCCGCCTTGACACTCGCCCTGCAGCATTGATCTGATCACACAGAACTAAGGACGCTTTCCCGGATGTAAGCTGTGCTAACTGCTGGCTTCCCTCTAGACTGATTGCTGAGGAATGACTCCACTCTCTTCCTGTTGGACCTGCACCTTTCTGTTTGTACATACTTAGCTGGCCTCTTCTTGGCTGCAGATGCAGGGAGATTTAAATTCTGCTACTTTGGCAGTCTGGGATAGAATTAGGTTAGGGGAAGGGAGGCTTATTTACAGTACAATCTAAAAAGAGATTTCCTTATTACACAGAAACTTGGCCAGGTGGACACTTCCTATATCACAGTGTTAACACCGCGCCTGCCCCCGCAGGTGCAGCGGCTCAGGGATTTCCAAGGGAGTCACTGCACTCCTGCTCTGTCTCGTGCTACCAGACGAAGTATTTTATAGGACTCAACTCCCTTGTCTCCCAGGACTCTGCAGAGAATCTGGCTGTGTTCCTTCTAAGCCAACCACCATAATTCCACCTCCTGCCTCTGCCTTGAACTATTTCTACTCCTCATTAAACGGATAGAATTTAATTTTCTTGCTTTAATAATAAAAAATGCTCCTTCTGGCCTATGATATAAGCAGGCAGCATTTTTAGTTTTGTCTCTTTGGTCAGTTTTCTCTCCCCTTCCATCCTGAGTCCTTCTCCTCTCAGGGGTGTCTACCTGCATGTCTTCCCTCTCACTTTCTTCATCTTGCAGCTTCTCTCTAGACCCTCTTTTTATTCTCCTTTCTCTCTCTTTTATTACATTTTTCCCCCTGCTTTTAATATTTCTCTTTCAGGATCTGTGCCTCCTGACATTTCATTGCAATTCTCCTTTCCAGGAATTCATGGTACTGATTTATTAGCTCTCTCTTACCTAAGAATATACTCAAAATTCTCTATTGATACTTTAATGCAGGTACATCCAGTCTTTTTTTTTTTTTTTAAGATTTTATTTATTTATTTGACAGAGATAGAGACAGCCAGCGAAAGAGGGAACACAAGCAGGTGGAGTGGGAGAGGAAGAAGCAGGCTCATATCGGAGGAGCCTGATGTGGGGCTCGATCCCATAACGCCGGGATCACGCCCTGAGCCGAAGGCAGACGCTTAACCGCCATGCCGCCCAGGCGCCCCACATCCAGTCTTTTAATCTGGGATTAGGCCACACAACTCATCAGCTTGTGTTGGAGGGATGTGTTTTTATCAGGAATGATTCAATAGGGATTTGGCCCCACGGGGGCACCAGGCTGGTCTCCAGGAGAAAAAGCAGACAGGAGGTATTTCTGACTTTACCCACCTCCCTGCACTGCCCAGATTGGCCCACTTCAGAAGGGTGTCTGTACTTTAGGTCCCCTGCCAGCTTCAGGTGTTTCCGGAACTACTTGCAGATTGGGGTTATGTGTCCTTTGATCCTTGGAGGCTAGTTTACTCCTGGTTACTACTGCCTGATGACTGTACAGCTTAGAGACAGCTGTGTAGGGAACAGCAATTTTTACGGTGTCCATAGATGTCCCCTTCACAAAGCCTCCTGCATGCCCATGTCTCAGTGCCAGAAGGTAAGTCCAAATGGTTTCCTATCAGTGACTCTATGGTTGAACCCTCTAAATGACAAAAAAAATAAAAAATAAAAAATTAGACCCTTACATATGAAAAGACTTTCTTCTAAAGCAGTAGAGGCATTTTGGTTTTTTAGAACACTCACAGAGTCAGCAAGTTATAAAATACTTATTGTGACATCTGGCCTTCGATATGACCAAAGAGGAAAGAAAAGGACAGGTTGCTCTCAAAGAGACAGCTCTTTGGCCAGCAGGACAGAAATCCTATTCCCACTCCTGTTTTGCTGACTATAATAAATGTTCTATTAGTCCACGGCCTCCCAAGTGGTCCCATGACAGATGAGAATCTAGGTAGCAGGAAAAAGAACAAAGCCTCCTGGTACACCTACCCCCGCCCCAATGCACCATCCAGACACTCGATCTCAGCCAAGGGGGATGAATCAGGGCACACTGTGATGACAGTGGAGCGAAACAAGGTGCACTAAATTACGATCACCTTGCAGCTTTGAAGCTTTCGAATCCTAGCGCATTTCTCCCTGAGCCGCTGGGGTTCATAACCAAGTGCCACAGTGGTGCCTAATGAAGTCTTTCTCACCCAGGGAATGGTGTGTGACCCCAGCCAGCTGTGCTTAGGAGTGACGCCCAGGAGATTGCTTTTTTGATGGTTTATTTTTAAAAATACCTCTGCAACTTTGGAGAGATCAGAATTCCCAGAAGCTACTGAAACAAAATTGGTGGAAGTGAACCCTTCTCTAGAATATGGGTTCCAGTGTTTATCTAGATCTCCCTGGACCTCTGGTGAACAACTCCCGGGAATGCCTCAGTCCCTCTGAAGGGTCAGACAACCATCTAGGGTGTATGATTTATCAACTTGGTCTGATGTAATTACCTTAAGGAAATTTAATAAACTGACACTAAATAAAATTAAAACTAGGCAAATTTCAAATCTAATCAATCCAATTCCCATGTAACCCTATTAGCTAGAACCCCAAAGTTTTATGGGAAGCAATTTAGTCTGACCTCAAAGATGTATAATAGAAAGTAATAAAAATGTAAAATTTTCTTAACTTGTAGTTCCCCTTTGGTGATTGTCTCTTTGGGAACACTGGGACATTCCAATTATTGAAAGCTTTTATGAAAATTAAGCATAAAATGTATCAATCTTAATAAATAAACTAAAGCTAGCCAAAATTTTAAAAAACTGAATGTAATTATAACCATATTTTGTAAAGTATCAAGTATGATTATAAAATTTTAGGGAATCCTTATGGCATGTGGAGTAAAACTAATTGATCTGGAAAAGAAAGATCTTAGAGAAATCATAAAATTTAACAGTAGATTTTATGTCACATGTATAATTTATAATCTAGACAAATGAGTTCTGAGTGACCATGCATGACTTTTTTTTTTTTCCGAGTTATTTTCTTCTTTGCAAGTATTTATACAGCAAATTTCACCCCTGCTTTCATATCTAATCCAAACCATTGTGGTCACTTGAAGCTTGGTGATGGTCTTCTAACTGGTTATTGGAAGTGTACCTTCCCTAATCTGTTTCTCTTTTTCTGCCTTTTGTCATGGTATTCCAAGCTGCTGCAAGAAAAGAACTGCACTTCCTTGAAGAGAATTAGAATGTTCTTGCCATCTAATCACATTGCTAAACATATCTTTTAACGTTCTTATTAATTTTATCTAATGTTTAACACATGCTATTAAAATGTTCTGATGTTACCTTTTGTGTATGTTTTTTCTCATCAATGTCAATCATAACGACTATGATGATTAGCATAATGTTTACTTGAACAAGAAGACCGGACATTTTATGATGTGCTTGCACAAGGGAGTTATTTTACATCATAATTAACACTGAGGAAAAGACACATAATTTCAAATACAGAAACCAGCATTCCTGAAAAGATATAAGTTCTTGGTAGAATCATTTGAAACGGAGGGCAATATTCCATATGCAATTTTGGAGGAAATTTGTCCCACCCCCATTATGAATGTAATTTCATACTAAAGAATGTAATTTCATACTAAAAGAAAAACAGTTATTCTGTGCTTGGCTCCATTCTTTTGCTGGACCTCTTCATTAATTTCTTTAGAAAGATTCTCTGTGGTAACAAATATCCCTTAGTATGTGCAGACCTTGATCTTGCAAGTTCTCTTAATGCTTTTTGCAATTTTTGCCATCATAACAAAGGTCAACTTCAATTCGGCAAGCATTAATTAAAGAGTCCCTTATATGTTAGACAGTGCGAACGCTGTTGAGGCTACAAATGAGATCACCTCTCCCTGGAGATTCTCTCAGTCTACTTACAACCTGCCAAACAGATCATTTCAGTATGATAAAAGTGGCATGATAAAATTTGTCTAGGAAGATATGGGAGGAGAATAGAATACTTTGCCAACCTTAAAAGATATCAGGAAAGGCATTTTGAAAAGAGAGGATGCCTGGTATGAAAAACTTGTGTTCTTCGGGAATGAAAAAACCTGTGTCACTTGAGAAAAGCAATTGAGTGGGTTATTTATAACAAGGAGTAAGGGGGAAAATTAATAAATAGATAAGCATACCCTTTAGCAAACAATGCTTAATGATGCAAATGGTGTATTAGTCAATAAACTAAATTATTTCAGTATGTAGAGTATTTCTGTATGTACCATCTACTATTAGCAGATTTTTATCATTTTTAAGACTGTTTATTAATGAAAATGCACCATAATATTCTAGTTACTTAGAGAATAACATAAACCGAGTCAACATTTAAAAGTAAGTACCAAAATATTTAATAGTGACCTACAAATATTATCTCATCAAATTTCATATTATCCCTATGAGGTAGATGTTACTATTATGCTTATTTTACAGCTAAAGTAACTAAGGAGTAGAGTCTAAATATTTTGCAGTAACGTTATTTATCTAATGTGTGTTAGTGGTTTGGATTCACACCCAGGTAATCTGTCTCCAGACTCTCTTAGCAAACTACACCATCTTGTCCCTCATGATGGAGCTAGCATATGAAGCTACCTACTAAAACTGAAAGCATCAGTTATATTTAATGAAATAATGAGATTTCCTCCTTTTATTATCTCGTTTCCTTTTGTATTTGAACTGCCCAGGGTTTCAGTTTTAAAGTATATTCACTCAATTACCTTAGCATAGGAGGGAAAGGGGAGTCTGGGCAAGGATTCAAGGGAAGAAGTGAGTCAGAAGAAGGAAAATTCTAGAAGACGGATGGATCCCAGGAATGCCGCACTTTAGCCACCTAAATCTGTACTTGGAAATCTGGTAGGAACTCTACACCTTTGGAGGCTGAAAACCCTCTCTCCCTCATGGTAGTACTGCTTCTTTCTGCATATTGACCCCATTATTTTTTCATACCAATCACTTCCTCATCATCTAAGTTTGCACATTTTTATGAGTTCAACTGACCACCACCAAATAGTCAACTTCTCAGTTTTCCAAATTCTGATTCCCCAAAGAATATTATATTGACCCAAGCTATCCCTGTACAGAGGTCAGAAGTCACTGGTCATTGCCTTTGATTCAGGAGTGTCCATGTTGGATGCATCATGGCAGCATAGATGGAAGAGCCATGTGTGAATGGACATGGAAGACGAGGGAAGTTACCTTAAAATAAATCCAGTGGGTTGTACTTTCTCATTTCCATGTTTGTTAGCTTAACCCTATTAAAATTTGCAAGGGTACTGTATTTATGAAAGGGGTCTAGTGTTTGAAACCATCTACACACCAGGTTAATTTTTATCATTAAAGATTTTCTAACTATACCACTTTAAAAGGGTTTTATAGCTTTGCTAGATCTGTGTAGATGCTATGTGACTGTCTACCATGGTTAGTGCACTCTTTGCTTATTACTAAATGCTATCATGAAGCACCTAGTTGCAGCTATAACAATTTTTAATAGATCAACGGGTTCCACTTGCTGGATGTGAGATCCAAGCTTATTTCATAAAATTGTATGTCAGTCAGGGAATCGTAGCTGAGTCCAACGCTCTACTTCTTTGTTGTCATACTGACTGCCCATGGTTGATGGTATACCCTTTGACAGCCCTTTGAAGTTCTGATAATGCTGCCTTACTTCTCTTAGTACACAGAAAACCAGGAGTTTAAGCATAAAATAAATAAGTAGGATAAAACACTGTGAAATTACAAGAGCTAAAGCTCTTTTCTTTCTTTCATCTCAAGTTCAATTCCCAAAGTAAAAGTGATACGTTATTCCTTTTTAAGAAAGTTGATTGAATAATTAAATCCTAAAGCATGCATATCATACAACTAATATTCTTTCCCATGAACCAACCAAATCCAGTCTCTCTACAGTCAAAAACTGCTATTCTAACAAGTGAAATATCATTTTACTGAAAGATAGATTTTCAGTTTTACCCCGGTCCCCAGTTGCTATTCTGTAAAAAGCAATTTGGGTCACTACTTAGATTCAAAAATTTACTTTCTAAGGAGCATTTTTGGCTATGCTTGAGCAGCAATCAACACAGAAAGATCCTTTCCTATAAATTGGATTGCAATATATTTGAATTTTATAGAACTTCATCCTCATTTTTAAAATAGAGCTGGACTAGACAATATTTAAGGTCCCTTCCAGAATTAAAATGCCATGATAGTACTACTTTGTAATCTAATTAAACATCCCCTGTTCAAGCAAAGGGGTCAGAACCCAAGCAAAAATTTGAATTTGGTAAGAAAGGTAACTTTTTCTCTGTCAAAGTTTCCTCTCTACTTCCATGGACCCTATCTTGGTTTCACAGCGAACTGTCTTAAATTACTGCTTCCTTCAGAGCTAAGCATTTGTAAGATGAGCCTGAAAACAGAAAAGCCTTCAAGATACCAAGTGATGAATTACCATGGGTGAAATTTCAGGAAATGATAGGTGGCCCCTCGAGTGACACCGTGACCATATCTACTCACCCCTCCTGGGCTAAGCGTGAAGTCCTGGAGAATTAAAATGGCTCCAAAAACCAGATTTTCTTTGTTCTAATTGATAATCAGGAAAAAAAAAAAAAGTCAAACAATAATTTCATTTATTAGTCAATATATCACTGCTTCACATTCAGTCTTTTCTGAAGTTGGTGTAGATAAAGTCATTTCTTCCAATTTATGAGTGTAAGACAGAAGCAAGTCTCCAAGATTTCTATCAGTCAAAGCATGACGCTCCAGAATAAACATATGAGGGGATTACACTATATAAATGTCTCAAGTTTGAGTGAGCCGTTAATAGCATGTTCTAAAAGTGAATCTAAAGGATATCTCTATGGCTTCACCATATGCCAAGTTTTGTACACGTGGGGACTTTTGGCCACGATATCAAGATAATTGATTGAAACTCATTAAAACTATTTAAAAATATCAATAAAAATTTAACTGACAAAGCAGTTTCAGGAGACTCTATAAGTTCACGCTTTACCTAGGTGCTTCCCATTTTTCTTCAAACTCTAGGATCTGATTTTGGTCCTGAAACTTCTTCCCACAGGAATCAAAACAATTCAGCTATCATAGTCTCTTGAAGTTCATACAAAGGCAGGCAGGAAGGCACATTTTCCTCATGGCCTACTTTTATCACAGGGAAAATCTTCACTGGCAACCAAACAGCAGACTTATTATCTTTTACCAGCCAGAGTTGAATCCATGCTCATCTTACATAATTTACCATCAAAACGTAATTATGTAAACACAACTGGTTTACTCAATCATAATTAATGATCTGGAGTTGTATATTTCCAACTCAAATACATGAACAAAATTTAGGTTCTATTATCAAAGGTTAAGAAATATCTGTATATTAATAAAACGTTATAGGTAGGTGATGTGTATCCCCAAACAAGAAGCACTGGCCTAGAAGACGTTAGATTTAAACTAAAGAAGAAAAGTTGTAACCAATTTAACATTTAAAAATAACTGAATTTATAATTGATGGCACTGTACCATTATCCAATTTTAAGCAAGGCGACACCAGAATTCTGCCAAAGAGAAATATATTATAGACAACAAGGGATTGACAATTCTTCAGATCTTTCCATACAATCTACAATTTCTGAATTATCTATATTAATAATATTTTACCTATACCAATTTAACCTAAACAGTGTTATCATATCTCTTGACATGTCATTTTTCCATGCCAAACATGAATAGTACTATATCAAATTAATTATTTATAACACTTCTATTTTTACAAGTTAAAAGAACAAATCCTTTGTGATTTTCCAGGGACCCTTCAAGATAGTTTTAGTTGGAAAAGATATCCTCTGATGGATTACATTTTGGGACAGAGAAAATACCAAAAGATGTAAAGGAATTTGAAGACTTGTTTAAGATAGGATCATGGGTTGTTGAGAAACAAACTGGCTACCTATTGAACAAAGCAACAAAGATACTTCAACATTTAATAAAGGAGGAACTTCCAGTCTGTCTAAGCACCTCAGAAGCCACCACTCCATCCTCATAACAAGGAAAACACTAAATGGACTGAAAATCAACAACTGTTCTAGGATCCACAAGATGGGTAAGCATACCAAGCAAACAGTTGCCTCCAAGATTGGAGAGATGAACAGGCAAGTACAAAATATAACAACTTACCCAAGCTGAGCCTAATAAGCTGAAACCACCACAGAAACCGGCACTGAAGTGGGACAACCAGAACTGTAACTGATGAATTGCTTAAGGCTCAGTGTGGACACCTCTATTATAGAGACTCCCACAATTTTGTGAGATTCACCTCCACGAGCCAGACCAGGTTCACACAGTACATATCTGAGAAAAATCCCCTTCTAACTGTAGGGAGAGGGGCAAAGGAATGATTTGAAATACTCCAGAGCACTGCTTTTCTTAACCAGGGTTGCCTACAGGGGAAACTAGTTAACCAGAGCCTAGCCTGCTGGGATATTAGAGCCTAAATGGCCTGGGGAGTAGAAATGCCCAACTCCAGCTGGCTCTACCCTTCCCTAACTGGAGAAGGCAAAAATACTCAACTCCAGCCCATTCTACCTCTCCCACTCAAGAAGGAGAGAAAAAAAAAATTAAAAACACTGTGAACTTCACAGTCCAGAGGCATAGATTCACAGAAAGACTAAGAGCTAATCCTAAGAGTATAGAATACCTTCCACACACACACCTCACCACCATATTACAAAAAGCTTACTTACGGTACTTCCTTTTACCCAGTACATCAAGACTGGCTATCAGGAAAAAGTTACAAGGCATACCAAAAGGCAAAAGGCATAATTTGAAAAGACAGAGGAAGCATCAAAACTAGACATGGCAGGGATATTGGAATTCTTAGACTGGGAAATTAAAACAACTAAAATTAATATGCTAAGGGCTCTGATAGAAAGTAAACAACATGCATGAGCAGATGGGCAATATCAGCAGATGGGAACCCTAAGAAATGAACCAAAAAAGAAGTGCTAGAGATAAAATACACTGTAACAGAAGGAAGAATGTCTTCGAAGGACTATTAGCTGAGGAAAAAAAAATTCTGAGCTCAAGGATATATCAACAAAATCCTTAAAAACTGAAAATTCAAGGGAACAAAGCTAAAAAACAAACAAAAGAACAGAATATCCAAGGACTGTGGAACACTACAAAAGGTGCAGCATACAAGTAATGGGAATCCAGAAGAAGAAGAAAGAAAGAAACAGAAGAAATGTTAGAAACAATAATAACTAAGAATTTCCCCAATTTAATGTTAGACACCAAATCATTGATCCAGGAAGCTTAGAGAACACGAAGCAGGGTAGATGGAAAGAAAAACAAAACAAAACAAAACAAAACAAAAATGATGGGCATATCATCGCAAACTACAGAAAGACAAGGATAAAGAAAAAAAACCTGATAGAAGCCAGAGGGGGAAAAATCTTTACCTGTAAAGATAAGAATTAGGTCTGATTTCTTTTTAAAAGCCATGCGAGCAAGAAGAGAGTCAAGTGAAATATTTAAAATGTTGAGAGGGAAAAAACCCACTAACTTGGAAATCTGTACCCTCTGAGATTATCCTTCAAAAGTGAAGAAGAAATTAAGACTTTGTCAGACAAACAAAAACTGAGTAAATATGTTGCTAGCAGACCAGCCTTGCAAGAAATGCTAAAAGAAGTTCTTGCAGAGATAAGAAAAATGATATAGATCAGAAACTCAGGTCTCTATATGGAAAGCAAGAACATCAAAGAAGGAATAAGTGAAAGTAAACTTAAAACCTTTAATTTCTTAATTGATCTAACAGATAATAGTTTGTTCAAAATAAAATACCAACAATATATTTGATTATGTATGCTCATGTCTATGTCTATATTTTATGTGTCTATATATATATGCTTATGAATATTTATACATAAATAAAATGAATGACATCAATGATATAAGGGATGATAAGGAGGGATTAGAATTATTTTGTTATTAAAAAGGTACTACAGGGACGCTTGGGTGGCTCAGTCAGGTAAGCGTCTGCCTTTGGCTCAGGTCATCATCCCAGGGTCCTGGGATCAAGTTCTACATCAGGCTCCTTGCTTAGCAGGAAGCCTGCTTCTTCCTCTGCCTCCACCTACCATGCCCCCTGCTTGTGCACACACTCTCTCTCTCTCACAAATAAATAAATAAAATCTTTATTAAAAAAATCAGTATGGGGGCGCCTGCGTGGCTCAGTCATTAAGCATCTGCCTTCGGCTCAGGGTGTGATCCCGGCGTTATGGGATCGAGCCCCACATCGGGCTCTTCTGCTGGGAGCCTGCTTCTTCCTCTCCCACTCCCCCTGCTGGTGTTCCCTGTCTCGCTGTGTCTCTCTCTGTCAAATAAATAAATAAAATCTTTAAAAAATATATGGAAAAAAATGTATGTGAAGAAAAAACAAGTATGGCCTAATCAAGGAAAACTTGAGGGAGAAAATAATACCTAATATGATACTTGAAGGGTAAGTATGAATTACAATTATTTAAAACCTGGTTCATAAATGTGAGAAAAGCATTCTGCACAGAGTTCATCTACAGTGATTGAAGCATTTTTGGTAAATCATCATTTACTTAAACCATAAGAGTCAAAGCTGTGAGTGGTAAGAAATTAGTCAGGTGAGGAGGGTAGATTTCAGTACAAAGAATGAATTACAGAGGAACAAGAGTGGATGTTGCCATGTAGGAAGCAGTAATAATCTATGCAAGGATTTATCAAGAACAAGGTCTGAGAACATAAATTATTAAGGGTCTTCAGAAGTTTCACATATGTAATTTATAGTTTTAGTTTTGATTATATACGTGGGATCATTCTGATGACCACCTTATATCCAAGCACTGACATATAATTTCAGCAGGTGCAACTGGAATTTTTATTAAAATAACAAAAATCTCCAAGTAGTACTACTTTAATTGCCACAAGCTATAGAGAAAATAAGATGCACAAAACAGGCAAAATAATGTCTTTGTAGCAAATGAATGTATCAGTGATGATTTCAAAGAAATTTCAATAAAATGAAACAATTGTAATGAGAATTAAATCAGCCCTCCCATATGGGAAAATGGGTGTGGTGAATCCCAGAGAACCAGTTGATAGCAGTAAAATACAAACTTCACAATGGTGAGTTAATTTCAGCTAGACATCATTCATCAAGGTATTGAGGTAATACCTTGAAGTTCAATTTTAATTGGCTTTGTGATTTGATTTCTACTTAATTCGCAATTACTTTTATAAATTTTTGCTTTCTATAAGCCACATCCATAAAAGTTCTTACCTAGATTTATTTTTTCATGTACTTACATAACATAGGAAAATAATTTTATTCAATCCTTGAGTTCTTTAAGAACTTACTTTCCTTTAAAAAGGATTTGCAGCTTGTTGCTTTCCAGGTAGGCTAACCTTGTAACTTCCCAGTAGAAGGTCACAGCTCAGAGTAGAAATCTTTGTTCATTAGTGTGACAAAAGAGTAACCTTGTAAATTATTAACTAGGTACCCCTCCCATTTTATCCCTTAGGAAGGTTTTTTTATTCCTCTCTTCAAGCTAGGCTACAGAATTCGCCCAGTCTAAGCATCAAGAAAAGAATCCAAGTCTACTTAGATCAGATTAGACCATTATGGCCCATAGCCTATAAAATCTAGAATTTAAATGCCAGAAATGACCAGAAATTTCCATTATCCAAGATGTATTTTTGAGTATAATATCCTGAAATATGTGGGAGAGTGGGGGATAATAGACTGTAGCCAGGAGTGCCTCTGTGCAAACCTTGAACAAGTTACTTTGTAACTCTAAACAGGCAGTGAAAAAAATAGCACCTGTTTTTTAGACTTATAATGAGTCAAGCTGAATGTATTAGAAATCTTGTTAAAATAGAAGACGTTCTCTAATACATGGTGTTAGGTCCTCTATTATTGTCTCATGGTTTCAGGGGAAAGTGAGTCTCGCAAAATAAATTTATTTGCTAAATAAAAAAAATAAAAATACTAACAAAAGCAAAGGACCAATCCTTCCCAATTTAGAACTGCAGGCCCCACCCCTTTACTGCCAATTGCAAGAAATTGACATTAATATAAATAATAATAATGTTGCTAATTTTAAAAATTAAAAGACAAAACATCAAGCTCATGAAATCCCATGCTGCTTCTAGACTAAAACAAGGCTGTGTACTTTCTTCCCCCAACATTGGCAAGATCTAGTGATCTTTTAGATCCCTGACTTCTAATTCCTACTTGCCCCAAGATCACCTAAAATAACCTCTTTCAATTTCTCATCTCCTAGATGTCAGAAATTCTTTCATCATTATTTTCTCAATATAAGATTAAGCCCTGGAGGCATTATAATGAAAGTTCTCAAACCAGTAGGAGACATGGGGGGGGGTAGTGGGGGTGGGGGTGATGTGGTTTTGGAATATAAGTGAGGTTCAGTGGGGTGGAGTCTGGAAGAAATGACGACCAAGAAAGAATTCTTGAGACGTCTTTGGTGCAAAATGGTGGTTTTATTAAAGCACCGGGACACGGGACCAGGAGGCAGAAAGACCGGGAGGCAGAAACCAAGCTTTTGAGGAGTGGTGATTATATATTCGGGAGTTGGGAGACTTAAGGAAAAGGGAGGTTTCAAAAGAACTTTCATATGCTAAAGAGGACCGACCTCCAAGATACCTATAAAATACCAGAGGCCTTGCCATTGTCAAGTTAAGGTTGTTTTCCCCTCTAGAAAGGTATTAACATTAAGATAGTTGGGAATTCCCTAGAAAAATGTCACACATGTCCCACCCAGGAGTGAGGGGTGTGAGGAGGTTTGCAGGGTGTCAGCTTATGCTTTGTCTTCAGCTAGCCTTCTGCTCCCTTATCAGGGAGATGGACCTTAAATTCTGCAAAACTCACCAAATAAAATAAGTTCTGTAATCCGAAGAAGGCCACTGTACTCTCATTTAAAAAACTGGACAATCCAGGGCACCTGGGTGGTACAGCCAGTTTCCACTCAGGTTGTGATCTCAGGGTGATGGGATTGAGCTCCTGTTCAGCTGTGCAGTCTGCACAAGATTCTCCCCTCTCCCTCTGCCCCTCCCCATGCACGTGTGCGCTCGCAGTCTCTCTCTCTCTCAAATAAATAAATAAAAGTAAAAAATAAAAAGCTGAACAATCCTTCTCCTAAAGCTATTTATATTTAAATTAAATCCTTAAGATATTGAAAATTAAATCTTAGAACTTGGAAACAGCCAAAACAGAGAACCTTTCCTTTAAAAAAAGCCCAGATGATTAAAATGAAAGGTTAAAGAAATTGTTTGTATTTGAAATAATGTATACCAATCAAGAAGCATTGGATAGAAACCAAACTAAAAGATGTATAAAGATAAGCAGCTATATTTTAATATCTGAAGTGCTCATTTATCTTACATGTAGAAATTTATTGCCTCCAAAAAGAACTTATTTGTATGTGACTCATACAAACATGTTTATTATATTAAAAAAAAAAACTTATTCAGAGAGCTCATGTTTCAAGAAGAGATCTTTAAAAACACTCCTGGAATAGTCAGAGACTTAACAGTAGTGCTACAATCAAGCTAATATAAGGAAGGTGGTATTTACAAAGTTTGATCAGTGAGCACCGGGATGTTGCAGGAACCCTGGACCAGCAGTGCTGAAGCACTGTTCAGTAATTACCAGAACAAGGAAGAGGAATGTCACAGACAGAAGGTCTTCAGGGATGCTTCTAGCTTGAGGTGACTTTGATAGGCTGGGGGAGATAATCGCCCTCATCTCAAGCTCCTTCCTTTCCTGACCATCTGCTGGAGTTTCCATGGGCCAATAGGACATGAGAGGATCCCTGTTGCCGGAGCTCACAGAAGTCAGAGTCCTGAGGAGACAAGGTGCAGAAGGGCAGAATAGACATGGAATGCCAAACCAAAGACATCAGCACAGCTGCTTCCGCAAACAGATTTTAACAAATGGAAAACAAGACATTCTGTTGGTAGAAATATGAAGACTTGTGTTTATGTTCTTTGCTTAAATGTATTTGTTTCTAGCTAAAGAGACAGAATGGCTGTGAATCATTTTTATGAGGCTAAAAATGATAGGAATTAAACTTAACTAAAAATGCTCTCTCTTTTTAAAAGCAGAGTCTAGTATTTGGAAAGAAATTTAACTAATGGGGTGATAAGAGCAGGCTGCAAGCCAACAAAGTGATAAAAGGATTAACTAAAGCTAAAAGGTCTTCATTTTTTCAAGAGCCAGTTTTAAATCTTCGAATAGCAAAAACCCAGATTTTAGAAAGGGATCAACATCTCCATCCTCCAACTTTTGGTCAAAAAATTGTTTATGAATCTCTTGTTTTTCAATAACATATTTTCTAATTTTGAATTCTGCTTAAATTTGAAAATGTGATTTAAAAGTACATATTGTATAACAAAACCAACAAGTTTAAAGTTTTATCTTACTTATTTTAGAAGAATATTTTGTGTTTCTTTGTGGAAATGAGCACAAGTGCTGGTAATACAAAAATTGGGAATTTGGGACAAAACATACATTACTGTCTTTCAAGAATCTTCCTTTCTTGACTAAAACAAAGTACATAAATTCTTATGTAAATGTAATAGGAATTTAGGGTTGTCCTTAGAATGTTTTAAAGTTTAACTGACTTAGAATTTTACAGACTGATAATAGTTTAAAAATGTGAATCTACTAAACAGAATCTATAGAATCCAGGAAATAAAAATTAATTTATATGATGTTTATGTATATACTTTGTTGATTTTTCCTAACATTATTAATAAATTTGTGGAAGTAAGAATTTATCACAGAAATGGATACATGTATTTGTCCAATACCTCTGAGATTTTGGATTTTATACTAGGGATTCTTGTAGTTAATGTAAGAATGTTTTAAAAAAGAAAGAGGCATGAAATGATGTTGGATTTGGTCATGTCATTCAAAAGGAGATTTTTTACAAAACCTCCACAGCATAGAGTTACATGTACTGTTACCTGCTAGTCATGGAGAATTCCAAGAGAAGAGTCATCTCCCTAATTTCTCCAGAGGAAACTTAAGGGCTTTGTTATTGGATCTAAATAATATCACCTGAGAGAATCATTTGGGGTGATACATAGCAAGCATTGGAACGATATATATAGTATAATAATAAACAGCATAATGCATTAAATGTGATAGTAAAGGAATGTTTTATATCATAAGATAAGGAAAAACTTAAGATAAACAGATAATCAGTTTAAAAGCTTTAATATAGGCAGAATTTAGTGAAGAAAAAATTTAACTGAATATGTAAAAACTTGTAAAATCTAGTATTACTAGGAATTAAAGAGTTTGAGGCCAACTGGCTTGTTCAGTCAGAACTCTCACACATGAACATTGTAAAACAACTGTATTAAAAAAATTGTAGATGAACTTCAGCAACAAAATTAAAGTCCCGTTTGGAAGTTTGTTTTCTTTCAATTGTCTCAAAGGTTACTTGCAGAGAAATTCACCTCCCTCTTCCAATAGTTTAATAAATTCACAAAAACCTAAAACAAAAGAAAAAATAATACGAAAGAATAAGCCTACAATGAGTGTCACCTTATAAGAGTCTAGAGCTGGACTCTTTTGGAATATCAACTAACTGAAACTAAAAAAAATTTAAAAAGAAAACAGACAAACTGAACAAAACTAGCCATCATAAGATATTGTTGGCAGTCAATAGAAAAAAGTAATTTAAATTCTCATTCCTAAGGACAAAAAGAATCTCAGAGAAAATTACAGACTTTTTTAAATAGATTATTTTCTCAAATTATCATTTTGGAACTTTTCAGGAATATTTGTAATTAAAAAATGAAGCTCACTTATGGAATCAAAACATTTTAAAAGGAACACTCCTATTGAAACTGAATTGAAATTACTAATATACACTCAAGTCTTTAAAAGAATATAATTATCAAGGCGCCTGGGTGGCTCAGTTAATTAAGCATCCAACTCTTTGTTTTGGCTCAGGTCATGATCTCAGGGTCCTGAGATCGAGCCCCGTGTTGGGCTTCACAGTGGACATTGAGCCTACTTGGGATTCTCTTTCCCACGTCCTCCATCCCTCCCCCTCTCACGCTCTCTTCTCTCTCTATATCAAAAATTAATTAATTAAAAAATAAATTGAAAAATACAATTCTTATGACTCTTCCATCTACTGAAATGGACTAGGATGAAATGTCATCCTAAGGCTCTATACTATTGTCCTAAAAAAGAAGACCTCCTCGAAGGCAGAGATAATTCCATCTGTCCAAGGTGAACCTGTAACATGTTCTGGTGCCAGAAAGCAAGATACATTTCCAGGGTTAATGGAATCACATCAAAAGTACACATAAAGTGTCTCCCATTGAACAAAGTGGTGACAATTTCAGCATCCAAAGATGAATAAAGATGTCAGTTAATTGTGAAAACATTGAATTTATGAGTTCATAATGATACATACAAGAAAGGTAATATAAGGTATTCTAGTTGTCTTTGCTTAATCATTTCATGTTACCAACCCACTTAATGTGTTTCTTAAGATACATTTATAATTTCTTAATGTGTTTATATTGGAAGTTGTTTTAGATCTTTTTAGGCTCATTTCCTACAGAGATGCTAGCATATACATTTTGAAATATACTAGTGGCAGGTCTTTTTTACTTTTATCTGTATGTTGCTATAATAACAAACACCAATTTGAATTGTACTTCTAAGGTTTTTTGTTTTGTTTTGTTTAAATCTGCCTCATTATTCTTGGTAAATATGAGCAACTCTTTCTCTAAATCTTCCCCCATACTTGAGTTTACCTTTCAGTCCAATCTTGTTTCTATTTCATTTTTTCCATGTATTTAATTTACTTCTCTTCTTTCTTTTTTGTTATAAATCAAATCTAGACCCTTCATCCCACCATTTGATGCCCCATGGTCCCTCACTCAACTTCCTGTTTAATTGTATACAATTCCAAATCTAATTTCTAATTGACTTAAGCTGTTTAAATGACTTTGCATATACCTTCAGTCTTTGGCTCATATGCTTCCTTCCTTCCGTTCTTTTCTTCAAGTATAACTTAATTCAAATTCTTCAAGTAAGAGGACCCTGATGTGGCCATTTCTTCACATATCCAACAAATCCTCTAATATTCCACAAAATCCTGGACTCTTTCTGAATGTCTCTATTTTGGCTTGTGCCACACACTAAACACTTACTACTATATTTTATATTATTTTGTATGTTTATCATCTCACCTTATAGAGAATAAGGTTGCCATAGCATCTAACACGTTATTGATCACATGCTAGATAATCAATACTTGCTAGTTTCTTTCATTCATTCATTCATTCATAGTTATTGCTTGTAAACATGCCAATACAAGCTTTGTTTTTGTCACCTGGGCTGTTATACTTCATGCTTTGCCTCTAACCCACTTAATGCATACCTGTAGATTCCTTTAATTTCATTCCACATTAAACATCAATCGCTTTTATTATTATTATTATTATATTACAGGATGCATAAACAGAATCCTAGATCAATAATTTTCTCATTTAATGACCACATTTTGCTTTGATATTCATAAAATCACTTTTTCCAACCATCTACCAATAGTCAACATTTGGCTTTTCCCCCTTTTGCTCATCTGAAACGCTACTGATTTGATTGCCCAAGCTTTCTAGAGGTAAATAGTCTCTGGTGCTCCATGTTCCACATGATGGATTTTTTTCACCTAGATAAACAAACTTTAAGAGAAAGTAGACCCTATTTCTCTCGACCAATTCTGCTCTTCCAGTTGCCTACCAAAATACTAGTAGGCACAAAATAAATGTCCACTAAACGAGTTAAAGCTTTGTTAATATTTGCATTGTGGCTTTTCTATTGATTTTTTTGACTTGCACTAATTGCAGTCCTCATTATCTACCTGAATAGACCCGGATTTTGATTTGATTTTGTTTAGGAATTTATGAACAGCAGTTGCCTTCAGCCTGTTCTTTTCCCCAGTAAATGCCTTGAGATTGACTTTTTTCAGTGTCCAGAGCTTTGGTTTTCAAAAAAACACTTAGCTCATCCCATTGCCAACTGAGTCCAACGCAGATACCAGCCTCCGTGGGCAAATGAATGCAGTTGTAGCATAAAGTCAAAATTAAATTAGAGCTATTTTAGCACACTTGCTATTTAAAATTATATTCCAAGCTCCATCTTGACTGGATTAACCTTTGAGCAAAATTTAGCTCACGTGTGAATTTTGATAATATAACAGGAAAAGTCCTCACATCATAGATCTCCTCATAGTAAAATTTGTTTGAAATTTACAAAATATCTCAATTCCACTTTGATCCTGGACTACCTAAGAATTTCAGATTAATATGATCTCGGATCAAGGGATCTCACATGCTTATCAGTGTTTTTATTTAATCCTATCATGATTATGTACCTACATATGTAATTCTAGAAAAATGTTTCTCTTTTCTAGTTTCTCTTTTTAAGATGGAGATGACATTTGTCCAAATATATTTGATTCTAAAAAGATCTTCCTGTTTGAGATTCTTTATGCACGATGGGAACAATCACATTTTCCAAAAATGAATTAAAAAGGTGAAGAATAAATTTGAGCAATGGCCTTTTCTCTTTTACCTCTTGAATCCTCTAAGCCTAAAGCATGCACAATAGTAGATTCAGGATTTTAAAATGCTATTATTTGGGGGGAAAATTTCAATCAATTTACATGCTTTTTACGCTTCATTTTATCTTAGGCTACAAAGATATTTCTAAAATGGTTTACATTCTAAGAAATGCATTCCATGCCATTATGACAGGCTTTGCATTATAGATGGTTTGGAGAGAAAGAAACCAGAACAGGCCAAAACAAATAAAAACAAGGGATTTTAAATGCCAAGGGGAAGGAAAGTATATGTAATCTGGGTGTTTCTTTTTAGAAGAAATGTAACTTGTTAGTACTAGTTTTGAAAGAGAAACAGTGTTAAAAAATAAGGACTTAATATTATATTACACTGTCTTATCCTCAAGAAACTTTTTGCTTCCTTCTTGGTATAAAAGGCAAGATTAACTAAATATTTAAATCATTCATTTAACATTAAGAAACCAAGGATCTAAAAGTCCCATTTTGTGTTGTTAACACAATTTTTAAAATGATGTTTCTGGATATATTGTAATAACTTTAAAAACCTGTCAGAAAACAGGCATCAGTCTGTCCCTTACTTTTTTTTTTAATTTTTAATTTTAATCTTAATTTTCATTTTTTAAATATTTTTTATTATTATTTTTTAAAGATTTTATTTATTTATTTGACAGAGATAGAGACAGCTAGCGAGAGAGGAAACACAAGCAGGGGGAGTGGGAGAGGAAGAAGCAGACTCATAGCATAGGAGCCTGATGTGGGGCTCGAACCCATAACGCCGGGATCACGCCCTGAGCTGAAGGCAGACGCTTAACCGCTGTGCCACCCAGGTGCCCCCCCTTAATTTTTATTTTTTTCATGTAAAGTTCAATGATTCATTAGTTGTGTATAACAACCAGTGCACCATGCAATACGTGCCCTCCTTACTACCCATCACCAGCCCATCCC
>NC_048231.1:98110667-98111555 GCF_002007445.2 Ailuropoda melanoleuca
TCATTGGAAAAGTGTCTGTTCATATCTTCTGCCCATTTTATGATTTGTTTATTTGTTTCTCGTGTATTGAGTTTGAGAAGTTCTTTGTAGATCTTGGATACCAGTCCTTTATCTGTGGTGTCCTTTGCAAATATATTCTCCCATTCCGTGGGCTGTCTCTTAGTTTTTTTGACTGTTTCCTTGGCTGTGCAGAAGCTCTTTATCCTGATAAAGTCCCATAAGTTCATTTTATCTTTTATTTCTCTTGCCTTTGGAGATGTGTCGTGAAAAAGGTTGCTCTGGCCGATGTCATAGAAGTTGTTGCCTATGTTCTCCTCTAGAATTTTGATGGATTCCTGTCTCACATTGAGGTCTTTCATCCATTTGGAGTTTATTTTTGTGTATGGTGTGAGAGAGTGGTCAAGTTTCATTCTTTTGCATGTAGCTGTCCAATTTTCCCAGCACCATTTATTGAAGAGACTGTCTTTTTTCCACCGGATGTTTTTTCCTGCTTTATCAAAGATTAGTTGCCCAAAGAGCCGAGGGTCCATTTCTGGGTTCTCTATTCTGTTCCATTGGTCGATGTGTCTGTTTTTGTGCCAGTACCATGCTGTCTTTGTGATCACAGCTTTGTAGTACAGCTCGAAATCCGGCATTGTGATGCCCCCAGCTTTGTTTTTCCTTTTCAACAGTTCCTTGGAGATTCGGGGCCTTTTGTGGTTCCACACAAATTTAGGGGCTGTTTGTTCCACTTCTTTGAAAAATGTCATTGGTATTTTGATCGGGATAGCATTGAAAGTGTAGATTGCTCTGGGTAGCATGGACATTTTAACTATGTTAATTCTTTCAATCCATGAGCATGGAATATTTTTCCATCTTTTTATGTCTTCTTCAATGTCTTTCAAGAGT
>NC_048231.1:98111586-98204577 GCF_002007445.2 Ailuropoda melanoleuca
TCCTTTACGTCTCTGGTTAAGTTAATTCCAAGGTAACGTATGGTTTTTGGTGCTATTGTAAATGGGATGGATTCCCTAATTTCTCTTTCTTCAGTCTCATTATTCGTGTATAGAAATGCAACTGATTTCTGAGCATTGATTTTGTATCCCGCCACATTACTGAATTGCTCTATAACTTCTAGTAGTTTGGGAGTGGATTCTTTTGGGTTTTCCATATAGAGTATCATGTCATCTGCGAAGAGAGACAGTTTGACTTCGTTGCCGATTTGGGTGCCTTTTATCCCTTTTTGTTGTCTGATTGCCGTTGCAAGGACTTCTAGTACTATGTTGAATAATAGTGGCGAGAGTGGGCATCCTTGTCGTGTTCCTGATCTTAAGGGAAAGGCTTCCAGCTTGTCCCTTACTTTTTGAATAGTAAGCCAAGTAGTTTCATACAAAAATTCCCATTCTTCACATTTAATAACACAAATCTCGTGGGCCAATTTAATGTGTTTATATAGACTGAGATCTCTTTAAGGTAAAGCTTTATGAATATCACTTACCAAATTCTTGGCCTACTGGTACACAAACTTTTAAAGCATGGCAAACATTTTAATTACTATGGAGTTAACTACGATATGAGAAGAAATATAACATTTAATTTTTCTCTCCAGTTGGAAAATTTTTTTAAATGATGGAAACATACAAAGTCTGTCATTCTCCCACTCCCTGATGGCACTACCACTTTCTGAAACTTCTGTCTCACTTAGACTTTGGCCAATGATGGCACTTACAAAGAATAATTTGTAATTTCTTTCATTTAATTGTCCCCCCAGAGAAAAGAACTAAAAGGATGCTTTTTGCACTGGTGAAAGTAGTAATTGCAAATACATTCAGACTCAGTGATTAGTGCTTTTACTCATTTAGTCATTTTTATTAACAGAATAATAGAACCTATTCTGCCATTGAAAGAGCTTTAATTATTTGGTGGTCAATTATTTGAAAGTCAACTTTGTGTGTTTAAAACTGGTTTCGTATGTTGGTCTTTACCAAACTGAAAAGTGTGGGTAATCATTAAGGATTTGTATTTGTTTAGTTTGTCTTTTTACACAACTTTATTAAGATGTAATTTATATGCCATGAAGTTCACCCATTACAATACAAAGGGTCATTTAATTTCATGCTTACTGTTCAATAAGACTACTGTGTTCTGTGAAGGAACCATAAAAATGTTAAGATGATATCTTAATTTAGAAAATGACATTTGGACCACATTGTACAAATGTGCGGCACTGTGACTTTTCACTGAGTATGATACCAACTTGGACAATATTGGTCCATTGTTAAAAAAAAAAAAAAATTCACCACTGCAAACATCATAAAAACTTAACTCTTTACAAAGTTCCCTAACAGTGTCTGTCAACCTTTCATCCAGTTCTTCAGCCTATCAATATATTTTGTATTCCAGTCTTAATTACATTTCATCCTGAATGCACAATATATTTTCCATTTTCCATAACTTGGCTTAAACTATTTCTTCATTCTTAAAGGCTTGGCATACATTTTATCTATCTTCAATTATCCAAAGCTTATAGCACTCAAATAAAATTCCACCTTCTATAATTTCTATATTCCATATGAAAATTAATTTTTTTCCCTTAACTTCCCTAGGACTTTGAGTATCTCTACTATTTTTTTGTATTTAATATAGTCTATTGATTATAATTGACTACCCTACTATTGTTTAAATATCTTGATGCCACCTACAGACCTAGGCCCCATTCCCTAGCTCTGATATCTTAAACATATTATGCACTTAATTAATGTCAATATGTGAAAAAATGACTGAAGATATTTAATAATCAAATGTAATGCTACATTCACCATTAATGATTGAATAAATTGAGATATTCTAGACCCTGAAGGAGGAATATCATAAAGCAGCATGAAATTAGACCAATGGGCAAACACTTCAGAAGACCTATCTACTCTATCTAGAGTGATGATTTTTTTGTATTTTTTCATATAGTATCTACAAACATACTAAAGACCATCTGGAGTGTTCTAATGTTTGATCATTATTGACCTATAATTTTAATTAAATATCAAAGCATTTCCTCTGTACTTAAATATGAAATAAGTTTCAAATATAAATTTAGTAATTACTTTTCCTTCATTGTCATTTCACCTATTCTTTTCAAATAACTGTGGACTGGAACCAGAAATGAGAAAACAGAAAAATTCTGTGTCAGAATGATTTATCACAGGACCTATTTTCAATGGGAAAAACATAAAGAATAAAGATTTGCAAAATACACACATTCTATGGAAATGAAAAATAACAATACTTTAAAATACTATGTAAGAGGAAAAAGGCACTACAAGAATTCTGTGAGATTTTTAATATTGTTTTTCAGTCACACTTAGGATGAGCAGAACAAGCATAACTGTCCCATTTCAATGACTCAGTATAATATCACTTCAACTGATTAAAAAGTTGTTATTCATCAGAAAGATTGCGCTTATATACCCATTGGGGAAAATACATATAATTCAACAAATAACCCCTTTTAGATTTTATTTGCCTTTTGTTATTTTATATGTATTTATTTTATGTCTTTTTAGAATACATTTCATATAAAATGTTTGAAAAAGTTTTATATGTCCACTTACATGTAAGTATGTGATAGAATGTGTATATCGTCATTAACCATTGTCAAATGCATTTATGTAAACTTAAAATTTTTACCTGTATCCTGTCATAATCTAAACACTTCAAGAAATTTCATTACCAAAATAATAATAATAATAATAATAATAATCCCAATAATTTTCCTACAAAAATTGTAAAAGGTTTTACTCAGATATATTCTTCCCAATATTGTTTTCTTCCCTCCTTAAAATCCTACCCTAAAAAAAAAATCTTACCTCAATAACCCTATATATAAGGAATATAGTCAATAATATTGTAATAATATTGTATGGTGATAGATGGTGACTGCACTTTTGGTGAGCATTGAGCAATGTTTGGAATTGTCAAATCAATATCTTACACGTCTGAAACTAATGTAACATTGAATGTTAATTATATTTCAATAAAAAAAATACAAGACCTGGTTCAATCGACTAACAAGAAATTATTTAACTTTCATTTTTCTTTCATTTGATTGAATAGTTATTGCCATGGATTCTAAGTTTAAAGTGGGAGCACTTCTAGTAAGAGGTTTAAGTAGTGATGACATCAATTCCAGGCCTGATGAAAAGCTTGATTCCATCCCAGAATCTGCTTCTAATTCTTACTCCATGGCAGGTATTACTGAATAATGCACTGCACGTCTACTTTGCCATTGACCTGAATGCTCCGGACTCTCCTCAAGGCCCCATGCTCCAGAGATCTCTAGGGAGAGCCAAAACCATTGACATTTTGTAGTCTCTAACATAACATAACTCTCTAACATATACATCCATTTGAGACTTTTGTTCATCTGGAATAATGCACTGAAGACACCATATTGACATTTCCATTCTATACTCCTTCATCATGATAGAGATTTCTCTCTGAAACCCATCTACCATTGTTTATACATACCATGGGGCACATAGAACTATTTCTGTTCTTCTCAGATTCCCCAACACTTCAAGATTTATATTACTAGGTCTCTTCATTTCAAGACTCAACTCAGGGGGTTAGGTATAGGGTAAAACTTGACCCAAACATCTTCTGTGTGTCTAAAATCTTTCTCCCTCTATTTTCCAAGATTCAGCCTACAAATGGAGGAAAAGGAAACTTGACATCTTTTTTAAAATTATTATACAAATTTAGTTGTTAGAAATGCATTACAGTAATTGCTGATATGCCTGGCAACTCCCCCAGCGCTAATGATAGCCCCTCCTTTTGCAGATGTAACACCTATGTTAGCAGGGTGGAAGAAAGTGACAGGTTTCTACTTCAGATTTGCAAGTTAGATTATTTTGTGTTGAATGCGAAAGAGATGCTCATATTATCTTAGCTGCAATAGGACTATTTATTTATAATAAGGACACTTTTAAAAATATGAAATCATTAGACACCATCTCATGACCTTTAAAATTCAAAGGCCAACCAAAAAGAGCTGAGTGGAATAATCATGCACTATCATTGGGAAGTTATCTTTTCCCTGAGCATTTAGTGGAAAAATGCCTTTCATAATCAATTCATTGTTTATAAATCACCCAGGACTGGGTTGTAAAATAGCTCATCAATAACCAAGAGATAGTAATAATCATCACTGCACTGGAGGGAGGCATCTACTGTGTGCCAAGCACTGTACCTCTTTCTATTCTTCCCACCTCTCTTCAACCATATTTATGGACCTTCCCAGAGGGTAGGTATAGTACTTGACTGCATACTAACTCACTTTCCAGACAAATTGGACAATCAACATTCTGCTCAAATTCATGTCCAGGATGTCTTTTCTGAGGTCATGCTTGTGAATGACCACTATACTAAAATATTTCTTTGTAAAGATGCCTATGAACAAGAGAAAAGTATTGTTACTTTATGTCAGGTCTTATAATCATAAGAGACCTCTTTGAAACTCCTGAATTTGTCTATTTGATGAACTCAGATTTTTAATACAACAGGTTTACTGCATGGGGTGTTTGAGGAATTTTCTAATTTAAGAAATGTATTGTCAATGACCCTGGGCACCACATGTTTTTATACAGCTTCCATTTAATAAGGAGATATTTTGAGGCTACGTATCACGCTGGTGGGATAAATCAACTTTGCCGCAAGACATGTAATTTATCTGCCAGTTTAATGTATAATTTGGGTTGAAAAATATCTAGTAACCCATGGTCAACTATTTAGACTCTAGTAGAATCATACAGCAAGCCAAATTCTCTTTTCCTAAGTGAGAATTGTTTATATATATGAAGAAACTATGGCTTTCCTCCAAATCCCGGAGGTTTTTCTTGTGGTTCTTCTATTAATCTTGGCACAAGTCTCAACTTGCATTCCCTCTGTTTTAGACACGTGAAGCACTATCAAACTTGTAAAGATTTCGCTTTACTGGAGTAAACTGCTTTTCTGGTCATATGATGAATGAGCTGGAGAAGGTCCCCTATTTGGGGGTTATATGTGTTTAAAATCTAAAATGTTACACTGATCTCTCTACCATTTTCTTTTTTTTTTTTTATTATGATGATGTTATGTTAGTCACCGTACCATCTTCTTAGTGATGCGGTGTTCAGGATGCTGCTTCGCGCCCTTCACTCCTGAGGCTACCCCTCTGTGCCCTAAGTCACTGGATGCACAGAAACTTTAGAAATGTAATGGATCTTCACAAGATTGAGATCTCTTCCTTTTCCATGCATAAAGGACTTGTCACTTCATACTTGATGTTATAAATTTAACAGACAAGGACAATGTCCTAGAAGAGAGTAAATCCATCAAGGTGTTGGTGGACAACTTTGGAGTACAGGACAAGGAATTTTACATGACCTTGAGGCAGAATTCTGAAAGTGTATTGCTGTTATTTCAGATAAAAATAAAACACTTGGTCATTCAAGTGAAAAATCGCAGAAAAGAAATGGCTTCACTCTATCAGTAGCCCTGTACTAATACCAGACTAATACAGGGGGGTGGGGGAAGGAGATATGTTTCAATAATAAGTTAACATTCAGAGTAGCTATAAGTGGAGCTGCTCTTGGCTAGCTTTTGGGTCATATGTATCTATCTCTTAAAGACCAAGCTGGGAAACTGAATGAGGAATTCAGAGAAATCGCCATATTTGCAAGTTGCTTATCTTTAAATGTATTGTTTATTGAGGTGAACTTAAGAAAGAGAATGAAAGATTACTCAGGAAGAGTTAAGTTAACTTCAGTTAGTCTGAATTTTTCCTCCCTTAGGAAACATGGAGCCAGAGATTTATAAAAAGGTGGGCTTTCAAAGCTATTTAAGTAAAAAGAAAATAATCACCAGCACCACCACCATCCCCACCAAATTGATCTATTAGAATGACTGTCACTATTCTGTTGAGATGGAATTAATGATGATAGTTGGTAGTGGAACTGAGAGATGATTAGAGAATTGTTCCTCCATATAAACACTGGGATATTTCCTTTTCTCAAGTTAATATTGCATAATATGTGCAAAATGAAGCGTCGATTAATTGAAAAGAGACAGACTGGTCAAAAATGGAACAGATATATTTGCTTATCCTTCTGGAAAAGCATATTCAAGTTAGTCTAACTTCACTTGATAGACTAAAATAAATTCCAAGTGAATTAAAAAATTAAATTAATAAGTTAAACATGAAAACTTTGCCATTCGTTTGGTACCCTTTAAACTGCTTCGTGGTATTGTATTTTAAAATACAATAGTATTTTATTTCTTATTTATATCATACAATTCTGATCCACACTATACATTGCCTACTTTCAGGTTTAATTGTAAATAAAAAATAAAAAATACTCTTACCTTCATATCAGTTTAATGTAAATAGAAGTAGTCACAATCTATTCAACCTTATCCCATTTAAGATATTCTTTTCCTAAGTACATAGAATGCCAAAACGAACAAGGGCACCTGAGTGGCTCAGTTGGTTAAGCATATGCTTTCAGCCCAGGTCATCTCAGGGTCCTGGGATCAAGCCCTGCAACGGGCTCCCTGCTTAGCGTGATGTCTGTCTCCCTCTGCCTCTCCCCCACACTCCACTCATGCTCTCTCTCTCAAATAAATAAATAAAATATAGGGAAAAAAAGCAAAGACGTTTTACTGTTTTATTTATTTATTTTTATTGTGGTAAGAACACTTAACATGAGATCTACCCTCTTAAGAAAATGTGCACAATACATTTTTGTTAACTTGAGGCACAGTGTTGTACAGCAAGTCTCGCAAAGTTATTCATCTTGCATAACTGAAACTTTACACCTGTTGGATGGCAACTCGCTCTTTCACCCTCCCCCAGTCTCTGTCAGTCACCATTCTATTCTCTGTCTCTATGGATTTGCCCACTTGAGTACCTCACATAAATGGAATCATGCAGTATTTGCCCTTTTTTGACTGGCTTATTTCACCTACAATGTCTTTCCAGTATCATCCATGTTGTCCCATATAACAGGATTTCTCTCTTTTTTTTAAGGCTGGATGTTAAAGATTTAAATGTAAAACCTGAAACTATAAAACTCCTAGAAGAAAAAATAAGGGGGAAACTTTATGCATTGGTCCAAACAGTGATTTTTTGGCTATGACAACGAAAGAACATGCAAAGAAAGTTAAGACAAATGGGACTACATTTTGCCCACTTGAGTACCTCACATAAATGGAATCATGCAGTATTTGCCCTTTTTTGACTGGCTTATTTCACCTACAATGTCTTTCCAGTATCATCCATGTTGTCCCATATAACAGGATTTCTCTCTTTTTTTTAAGGCTGGATGTTAAAGATTTAAATGTAAGACCTGAAACTATAAAACTCCTAGAAGAAAAAATAAGGGGAAACTTTATGCATTGGTCCAAACAGTGATTTTTTGGCTATGACAACAAAAGAACATGCAAAGAAAGTTAAGACAAATGGGACTACATGAAACTGAAAAGCTCTGCCCAGTAAAGGAAATAGTCCACACAGTGAAAAGCAACCCATGGAATGGGAGAAAATAAGCAAACCATTTGCAAACCATATATCTGATAAAGGGTCAATATTCAAAAAGTGTAAGGAACTCCTACAACTGGATAGGAAAAAAACATATAGCACATTTTAAAATGGGTAAACGACGATAATAGAAATTTTTCCAAAAAGCACATGCAAAGAGCCGACAGATACATGAAAAGATGCTCAATATCACTAATTATCAAGGAAATGCCCATCAAAAAAACAATGAAATATCACTTCACACCTATCAATCAGGATAGATTANCATATATCTGATAAAGGGTCAATATTCAAAAAGTGTAAGGAACTCCTACAACTGGATAGGAAAAAAACATATAGCACATTTTAAAATGGGTAAACGACGATAATAGAAATTTTTCCGAAAAGCACATGCAAAGAGCCAACAGATACATGAAAAGATGCTCAATATCACTAATTATTAAGGAAATGCCCATCAAAAAAACAATGAAATATCACTTCACACCTATCAGGATAGATTNACTTCACACCTATCAATCAGGATAGATTAAAAAAAAAAAGTATTGGTAAGGATGTTGAGAGATTGGAACTGTTGTTATACACTGTTAGTGGGAATGTCAATTGGTGCAACCACTTTGAAAACAGTACTCAAGAAGTTTCCCCAAAAGAGTAAAAACAGAACTACCATTTCATCCAGCAATCTCACTACTGGATATATATACAAAATGATTGAAGTCAGAGGGCAATAGCAGAAGGGAGGGAAAACCAAAGGGGAAGAAATCAGAGAGGGAGACAAACCATATGAGACTCTTGACTCCAGGAAACAAACTGAGGGTTGCTGGAGGGGAGGTGGTGGGGGATGGGGTAACTGGGTGATGGGTATTAAGGAGGGCACATGATGTGGTGTTATACTGAACTGATGAATCATTGAACATTATATCAAAACTAATGTGATATACCATATGTTGGCTAATTGAAAATAGTAAAATATATACACACATATATATGTGTGTGTGTGTTTCAATAACCAACACCAATAATTAAAAAAAAAAGAACCTCAAAGAAATATCTGTACTTCCATATTCACTGCAGCGTTATTCACAATNTGGGTATTAAGGAGGGCACATGATGTGGTGTTATACTGAACTGATGAATCATTGAACATTATATCAAAACGAATGTGATATACCATATGTTGGCTAATTGAAAATAGTAAAATATATACACACATATATATATGTGTGTGTGTGTGTGTGTGTCAATAACCAACACCAATAATTAAAAAAAAAAAAGAACCTCAAAGAAATATCTGTACTTCCATATTCACTGCAGCGTTATTCACAACAGTTAAGATATGGAAGCAACCTAATGTCCGTGAATGGATGAATGGATAAAGAAAATATGGTATATACATACAGAAATCATCATTTTAAAAAGGACAATTAACTCATTATTTAATTCCCAAAGAATAAAGTTACAAAATATTATATGTAACCCTTAAATTAAGCAATTTCTGATCTGCATTCTCAAGCAGTTCCCCAAACACATTGCTATGCATTCGCCTTATCACATTGACCAACCTCTCCCAAGAAGACTTACATAAAAATAATACACAGACAAATCCAGGGCTATTTTTTCCCAGTAAAAACCTTGAAATCATTTCTGGGAGTAAAGAACACATTATACCATTTTTGAATTTCTTGTCACTAGGTCAGAAGCCTATTTTTCTACCTATTTCAAGTCCATAACTATTCAGTGGCATTTCACCTTCACAATTAAACTCTCTGATGTGAAACACGGTTGAAATTCATTCTAGAAAAATCAAAATACAGCTCCATCACTTGAACTTCCTTTATTGATCATGACAGTAATATCTCCAAAAGCTTTCCTCAGGCCAGTTAAGCTTGACCCCTAAGCAACCTGGAGTTTCTAGGATTGGTCCTCATCAAAATGTTCTGTAAGTTGTTTTCTCACTCTCTTCTTTACTATTTCATTGCTGACTGACCTGATCTCTCTGCAGCATGTCCAATGTCCTTGCACTCTATAATTTTCTAACGGTATAATAATTCTTGACTATCTCTTAAGTTTTCCAAAGCAGTTTGGCTAGAATCTAAGTCCTTGATTGTTGGGGTTAATGTAGAGCATGAAATCAGCCATAATACCTGGCTTGCTAAAATGTAACACAGAGGACACTGAGGGCAGGGAAGGTTTCGGAGAAGGGCGTAGGCCTTCGGAATGCCAAGGCCTGCGTGACCACTCTGCCATTGGAATGCCTTGGGGAGTTGCCTTCCTGAAACTTTCTTAGCCCAAACAGCCTGGGTGACCTAAGAGATGTAGGCATTGTCCCTTAGGCTGTGTTTAGCAGCACTCATGGAACATGCAAATTAGCATATTGTATTGTTCTGGTAAAGAGATCCGCCCAGTTTCAGTAAGTCCCCTTGTCCCACATCGAGTGCTTGAGAAACAGTGATAAGGACTTGTGATTATCCTGAAGGACCAATAAAAGCGGGAGCAAAGAAAAGCAAAGGGTCTTCGCCTCTGAGCGTTGACCCCCTTACCTCCTCTTCATTTTCACAGCAAAGTTTGGAGTAATCTTGGTACAGGGATTGCTGGCCATTCCCGGCACTTGATTTTGTGTTTCTCATCTCCAGCAGGTCGGCAGGGCATACACTGCATGACTGGATTTCCCAGCGATGATCTGCAATGACATTAGCCCAAGTATGTATGTCAGTTGCTATAACAAAAGTACCATAGACTCAGTGGCTTACACAAACCAAGTTTTATTTCTCACAGTTCTGGAGGTTGGAAGTCTGAGATCAGGGAGCCAGCATGCTTGGGTTCTTAGTGAGTGCCCTCTCCCTGGTTTACAGATGACTATTTTCTCCTTGTAACTTCACTTGATGGAGAGCAGAGAGAGGAAGCGAGCTCTCCTGTATCTTCTTCTAGGGACACTAATCACACCATAAAAGCTCCATTCTCATGAACTAATTACCCCTAACAGCCCTTACCTCCAAATACCAACCAATTGGAATTTACGGTTTCAATATATGAATTGGGGTGGGGATCTAAAAATGCAGTCCATAACAGAAAGCAACATCATCTGAAAATAAACAACACTGTACAGGAGCCAAGTACTTATGATATAAGAAAGATATATAAGCCAAGGTAAAATAATGATTCATTCAACTATTAAGTTTCTCTTAGTTATCTTTTAATAATTGGGGAGGATTACTATCAGTGATCTTTATTTTTTTTAAAGATTCATTTGTTTATTTTAGACAGAGAACATGAGCAGGACAGGCAGAGAAAGGGAGAGAGAATCTGAGCGTAGAGCCCAACGGGGGACTCAATTCCATGACCCTGAGATCACAGCCTGAGCCAAGATTTGGATGCTTAACCAACTGCACCACCCAGGTGCCCCATTTATCTTTATTTTAAACATACATTTTCAATCATGGTGCTTATTCAGTATCTATGTGGCAGTTTAACCAGACAGCTAAACACATCATTTTGGTCATTTCCCACCCAAATCAATTTTGCTTAAGTGGCCAACTTGAATTTAAAAAAATCTGGGGTACCTGGGTGGTTCAGTTGGTTAAGTGGCTGCCTTCGGCTCAGGTCATGATCTCGGGGTCCTGGGATCCAGTCCCGCATTGGGCTCCCCACTCAGGGGGGCATCTGCTTCTCCCTCTGCTCCTCCCCCTACTCATGTGCTCTCTCTCTGTGTCTTTCTCTCTCTCAAATAAATAAATAAAATCTTTAAAAAATATCTGTATTACAGTCCTTTGCTAAAGACCACATAGGCTTTGTATGTGAGAGGGAAAGTGAGTCTGAGAAAGAGCATTTAATTTAAAATATACATATGGAAAGCAAGCAAGATTTGGCAGGAACCCAAAAAAGAAATATAAACACTAACAAGTAAACCTAATTCTATTACAAATTGATAACATAAGCATCCTGAAAGTGGTGGGTGAGAAAAGAACTGAGTTAAGTAATTTTCTAAAACAGTCCCTCAACTAGATACCATAAGGCTAAAAACAACAGCTGTGCCTAAATGCTGTGATCTAGATAGTAAATATATTTTATGTGTATATGAGGATTGAAAATACTTTCTCCGTGGGAGAAAGAAGTTACAGTAAGCAAAGAAGGAAGACCAAAGTACCTGTGGTATTGCACTGAAATTAGAGGTATCAGTATGAGTTCATAGATCAATAGATAGATAGTTAGATATATCGGTTGACAGATAGATAGATGTACGTACATAGACTGTCAGACATGTATATGCAGGTGTTAGCTCACATGCACGTACCTCCTAGCTCTGTGTGTTGAAATAGCTGGAAGACATGATAACGGGTTAATGAATTGATTGAGCCCCAGCACTGCCTGTGACAATGTGAACATAGGGAGAGGATGGGTAACCATCACTGATGTTCAAGTTCAGCATAAGTGCAGAATGCTGCTCCCCAAATGAAAATGGAATTCATCACAGAATTTAGTGCCACTTAAGTTGCATCTATGACTTTAAATCATTCATGTCTCATGTAAATATAACAAGACAAACATTTGAGAAACCATTATGGAAATTTTGATTTTTACAAGTTTCTTTAATTTTATAACTTGATACTATGTAGACTCAAATTATTTTTAAAAAATTAATAAGAAACAGACCCCACTCAGGGCATCTGGGTGGCTCAGTCAGCTAAGCGTCTGCCTTCAGTTCAGGTCATGATCTCACGGTCCTGGGATCAAGTCCCACATTGGGCTCCCTGCTCAGCGGGGACCCTGCTTCTCCTTCTCTCCCACTTGTGCTCTCTAGCTCTCTCTCTCTCTGTCTCTCAAATAAATAAATAAAATCTTAAAAAAAAAAAAAAGAAAGAAAGAAAAGAAACAGACCCCAATTGGAAGAAATGTCCAGTAGAAAGATGTAAAGTCAAAGTTTCAGAAAACAAGCTATAATTGAGAGGTTAACATAAAGAGCTAAAAAAGTCTAGCAGTAAAGGAAACCGGATTCAGAAAAAGTGCTTATTATTTGCTTTTGTTTATTTTGTTTACTTATTCATTCATTTGTTTATTCACATATCCATTCATCTGTAACCCTGAATGTGCTCTGTTAGGTTTAAAAAGAGGGCCGCACAGGGTAGAATTTTAAAATCACTGCATTTTGTCTCCCCCCTCCTGCCATGGTCCGTAGTAACTCATTTTAGAAGGCTAGGTCTTTCCTCCTGTTGGACAATAAATAAAATAGTTGCCCATGATTCTTCTAGCTCTTTTCAGATGATAAAAAGGGCTTCAGTTATTTCTAGTAACAAAAAACAGTCTCAGATAAATAATATTTCTGTTTCCAGGTATAAATAAATCTTCAAACTGCATTCAGAGGGAACCCCACCCAGCTCTGGCCTCCTGGCAGCCAGTTGTGAATGGGCCAAGATTGTTACCTTCTCCCTCCCTCACCTGGTGCTTCCACTCTGCTTTGCAGACTTGTATTTCTGGAACCTTTGGATTTTAGTTTATAAGAAGAATAAGAGACGCACCCTTTCATATTCTGCTCTGGTGCTTGGCAGTTCTTTTCAGGGGCCACTTTCTCCACTGAGGCAATTTATTCGGGTTACTTGGTGATTAGCACACTTCTCTCTATCACCCCTCTGTATGGATGGAGCATTTGAGCACACAGTAGTATGTTCTTAACTGCTGTCTCTTCTCTTCTTCCTCCTATGCTTTCTCTTTCTCTTCCTTATCGTAGTTCCCACTGATCTCCAAGATGCCATCCTGGACAGGATACAAAGCAACTCTATGCTGATTTTCCTCCACTCGTGATCCATGGGAAGCACTCGCATGACTTTTGACCTCACAGTCAGAAAAAGCACACCTCTAACATCCTGCCCTTTCCTGCCATTACAAGCTAGACAGCGAACTTATGTGTGCATTTTTAAGACATGAGTGGAACGCTGGTTCACTATGTCTTTGAAACTTGAGGAAACAAATATCAAATGATTCAAGTTAACTCACTGAAGCCTCTTCTTCTGCACTTTGGGCTGGGGGAAGGAACTCCCAGCAGAGGAAGAACTTTCTCAATCTTTTCCTAATCTCCAACTCTCTTCTTAGCCTTTCTATCCTGTTTTGGTGACTGATGATATTTGCAGAAATCACCTTTGCAAGAGTTACGAAGAGGTCTTGAATCCTCCTTTGAAATGTATAATCTATATTTCCAGGTTTCAGCTAACTGAAGACTAAAGTAGCTTCATTGTAAAATGCCACTTGATAACAAATCTATTTATTTAAGGTATATATTAAGGACTTTCTTCTGGCTACATGTTTGTTGATCATTTGTGTACTTTGAACCTAAGGAATTGAAAGAAAGGGACTATGTACTGATTAGTGGAATTTATAAAGGTAATAAGTGAGGCAAAAACTGAGCCTACCATCAAAACTCAATAAGAAAATATGGTAGCTGGGGGCACCTGGCTGGCTCAGTCCATGGAGCATGCATCTCTTGATCTCTGGATTACGAGTTCACGCCCTGTATTGGATGTAAAAGAGATTACTTAAAAACAAAATCTCAGAAGAAAAAAATATAGGGTAGCTGATAAAGTGTTACAAGATTTTCTATTTGTCTGTATGTCCTAAAATGATGACCATTATGACTCACACTTGCCAACTATAATGAGTGAAACATTTGGATATAAGTAGCTTTTAAACGGCTCTGTTTCCTCTCTCTTTCGAGTCTCAAGACTATGACTAATTTGGCTTTTGGAATCAATTTGAGCATGTTTACTTTAAAAAGCCTGTAGATTATTTTTCCCATATTGGGACACATAATTAATAGTAAATAGGCATAACTTCTAATTTAACAGGTACATTTGGAAATGATCCAAAATACGAAGTTTCTGTTAGGGCTTCTAGGCAATATAAAATTACCAAGGAAAATCTTAAATAATACGAAGATTTTGTTTATATTAGAATATATTCCAGCACTTTTCCTAGGCAGTGAATCACTGCTGCCAAAGAGCAGTATAGAGATTAAAAATTTGAAACATGACAAAACATTATAGGAGAGAATCAAGAGGTTAAGTGAACTGGCACATCTAGAGTGAAATCACTTCAATCTAAGTGACAGACACCAATTTGAGAAAATGCGAACATTAATTCTGATCAAGAACTGTTCATCAAGTATAGTTTTTATGACCTGGATTGTAACATTGCTTGCGTTTTTGAATTAATTTCATATATCTGCATTATTCTATCACAAAGCCTTTAGCAAGCCCCCTCCCCCACCACACACATATACTTCTTCCTTTCAAATATGTCAAAAGGTATGTTTCTCTAGAGTAAATTATGGTAGAATACGACAGGTAACAGAAAATTTTTTTTAGTGGTTAACTGTCATCCTCAAAAGATCTCAACATGTTTTCAGAATATACTGATTAAATCTTACAATAACACTGATATTAAAGCACCATAAGAAGGAATTTCATTATAAAATTCATTTTTGCTATGCTATGCCTTCTTTTCTTACAGTCAAAGACATTTCAAGTTTTGAAACTGATGTGCCGAGTTACAGGAATCACAGACCGGTTTCAGAAGGGCACAAAATATGCTGCTGTCTAGGTGATGAGGTCTTAGAAAATTAGATCCCTGGTTCCAAAGTGTGCTTTTCTAACTTGCTCAATGATGGCTGAAATTCTTTCTAACATGGCCAAATCCTTTCATCCCAGAGTTAATTGAAAATCTAAAACTGCAAGTAACCTGGTAGGCTTAAAGGAGTGATATGTTCTCTGGTCTGGATTTCAGCACTGGAGGAAATTGATGAGAACAGAGAATTCTAGACACTTTGATGGAAGGTGGAATTTTCCCTGTAAAGGAAAAGAATTCAGAAAGACACCCTGGGGTGCTCATAGGAGGGCTGCGTCTTGAACATTTTGCATATCTGCATCAGAACTTTGCCTTCTCTTGCCATAACTCTGACTGAAGGATGCTTAATAAGAATTTAGCTAAAGCACAACATAGAAATGGGCCACCAGAACACATAGCTTATCAGTGATGGTTGTGGATATGGATAAGTCAAGCACAAACCTATTTTCTTACTTATAGAAGTTGAGTAAATCATGTAACTCTATCATTATATCATTGTCACCACCTACCATTTACCCATCTTTTAGAAAATACTAAGAATGATATTACAGACACTGAAGACAAGAAAGGAACCACATTTTTAGAATAATCTCAGAGATGGCAATGAAAGAAGTGGCATTTTGAATAACAATGAAACTTGTTTTTTTAAATTTAAATTCAATTTAGTACCTGCACCCCAATGTTCATAGCAGCAATGTCCACAATAGCCAAACTGTGGAAGGAGTTGAGCTGTCCTTCAACAGATGAATGGATAAAGAAGATGTGGTTCATACATATGATGGAATATTACTCAGCCATCAGAATGGATGAATACCCACCATTAACAATGAAACTTCTACTCTCACTTTAAGTCATTGTACTTTCTTTGCCCTAACCCATTCTTACTACATTTAGTTAAGCTGTTTTAAATATGTAGCTATTTTTTGAACAACAAATATGAAACCTATATAATGCATGCTGCAGAAGACATGCAGATGACTGAGGTAGAACTGGTCTGTATTTTCTTGTATTTACCAGACTAGTTGGGAAAAGCTGTGACAGCTAACAGCCATTTAAACTAGATAATCATACCATTTTATATCTATACAGTGTTTTCAGTTTCATACCCAACTACACTGTAATATTCAAATTCATAACCGTAAAGAACACAATTTTTATAAATGAGGAAACTGAAAATCAGAGAAGCTAAGAATTTCTTCTGTCTTAAAGCCCAGGGCATTTGTCTCATGTGCTATAAGCACAGTCTTCACTTGATCAGCAATTATTTACTGAGTGCCAAAATGTCTCCAAAATTACAATATCGCTAACTTAGAATTGCAAACAGTAATACTTTCTAGCCTGATAGGATTCTTGATCCTTGGGGAAAATATGAATGAGCAAATCAGAGCACTATAATATGAAGGAATGCTGTATTAAATGTGTACACAGCTTCACATATATTTGGGGCACTGTATTAGCTTTCTATGGCTGCCATAACAAATTGCTACGAACTTAGTGTCTTCAAACAACACTAACTGATTAATTAATTAATTGAGTTTAAAGATTTTTTTTTTATTTGTTTGAGAGACAGAACAAGCACTAGCTGGGGGGTGGGGGGCAGAGGGAGAGAGACTCCCTGTTGAGCATGAAGCCAGAGGGGGCTGGACCCCAGGACCCTGAGACCATGACCTGAGCCATAGTCAGATGTATAACCATCGGAGCCACCCAGGCGCCCCGAACAACACAAATTTATCTATCAGTTCTGTAGTTCAGAAGTCCAAAAATGGGGCTCACTGTGCTAAAATCAAGATGTCAGGAGGGTGCATTTTTTTCTGTAGGCTCAAGGTGGGAATCCATTTCCTATCCTTTTCCCACTTCTGGGGGTCATCCACGTTCCTTGGTTCATGACCCCCTTCCCTCATCTTCAAAGCCAACGGCATTGAATCTCTATGAACTTGCTTCCTTTTTTTTTTTTTTTAAGTACCTTTATTTTTTTGAGAGAGGGAGAAAGGGAGCACGTGCATGAGCAGGGAAGGGGGGTAGAGGGCGAGGGAGAATCTTAAGCAGGTTTCACACCCAGTGTGGAGCCTATGCAGGACTCAGTCTCACGGCTTGAGATCATGACCTCAGCCAAAATCAAGAGTTGGACCCTTAACCAACTGAGCCACCCAAGCACCCCTGACCTGGCTTCTTTAGCCACATCTCACTCTGACCCTCCTCTTTTGCCTCCGCTTCTCACTTTCAAGGACCTTTGTGATTATGTTGGGCCCACTTGAATAACATAGGATTGTATCCCTATCTTAAAGTTGGAGTTAGCAACTTAATTCCATTTGCAACCTTAATTGTCTTTTTTCATGTAACCTAACATATTTCTAGTTTGTGGGAGATTAGGACATGAATATCTTTGGAGAGCCATTTCTCTGCCTGCCACAGGTGCAAAGAAGGAAGTGCAGAAGATAGAATTGCTTATAAAAAGGTCAACAATGATTACTCTCAAAATATGATTAGGACCAATGTGCTACGGGAGTTCTGAAGTGCGAAAGACTTGCGTTGTTGATGTGATGGAACCATAAGTATATTGCAGCTGACAAGCCCTCCCTGAAGGTGAATCTATACATGTTTCTTGAACTCTCAAAGGCTGGGCAAAGCAGAAAATGTTCAAGACTCAAGAATGAAAAAGCTAGAAAATAATTTGAAGATAAATTCTTTGCCTTTAACAAACATTTAAATTGAGAAAGAAGCACCTAACATGCAAATTTGAGGACCTGTGGAATATTTCTTAGCAACTTGTCAGCAGATAAAATTTAACCCTTCATTTTGTAACTTATGCATTTCAATTAGTGTTTTAATCTCCCCAAATCAAGAGGTTCACAATAGTTATCGATTGGAAAAGAAGGAAAACACATGACACTGAAAGTTTGGGTTAGATTATTAGTAATTATTTTTCTGTAGAAATTCTACTGGTCATACTAGGGCATGTGTTCAAATGAATTTTTAAAATTATAAATATATATTATATACACATATATTTATTATATACATAATGTTCTAAAATATTATTTTAAATACCTTTTATTTTTAGAACAGTTTTAGATTTATGGAAAAACTGGGTAGATAGTACATACACCCTGCACTCATGTTTCCCTTTTATTAACATCTTGCATTACTGACATTTGTTTATTACAACTAATGAACCAATACTGATACATTATTACAACCCAAGGTCCATATGTTATTCAGATTTCCTTAATTTTTACTTAATGTTCTTTTTCAATTCTAGGATTTTATCCAGGATACCATATTACATTTAGTCATCATGTCTTCCTGGGCTTCTGTTGGCTTACAGTTTGTCAGACTTCTCTTGTTTTTGATGATCTTGACAGTTATGAAGAGTACAGGTCAGGTATTTTGTAATATGTCCTTTTATCAGAATCTATCTGATGTTTTTCATCAAATGTTTGGGAGGACAAACACAGAAGGAGAGCACCATTTTCAATCACAATGTATCAAGGATACATACTATCAACATGACATTACTATTGATGTTGACCTTAATTACCTGGCTGAGGAAGCATTTGAAAGATTCTCCACTGTGAAGTTACACCTCCCTCTATCCAGCCACACTGTCCTCTTTGAAAGCAATTCGCTATGAGCAGCCCATATTTAATTACACAATTATGCTTATCCTCTTCAAGGACAGGGTATCTACATCAATAATTTGAAATTTTTCTGTATGGGAGATTTGGACGTTCCTCTCCAATTTATTTATGTATTTGATCATTTATCAATATCAGAATGCACTTATGGATAAGTATTTTTAACTTTGGGTTATAATCCGATACTACTTTATTTATTTTGTTGCCCCAATTGTTCCACTAAATTTTTATTAGAAGATAATGCTACTTGCAGTTTTATAATTATCAGGAATACAAAAGCTACATCTGTTCCAATCAAATGCTGTATAAAATTGTTTTTTAAGTAGATAAATTGGATTAGGCATTCTGGATGTGCAAATTTTGCCTGGTCATTAATTATAGTATTTATGATTAGAAATTAAGCGTTTTAAAATTACAGAGAAATGCATTTCCCAAATAATAGCATAGACAGAATATTTTATTCAGGGCCACTTATTTGAATAATAATAAGCCTATTTCTTTCCATGTCCTTTATAATTTGACAGTTGAATTGACTAAGTGGATTTAACTAGAGAAGTGTTCTTCATATTTGAACTAAAATACAAGATATTGAGAACAAATAATAACAGAATAATTGCTTTCAGAACTCAAAATTCTCTGCAAGCATATTTTGCAGGATTCAAATGGTATAAAATAAAATTACTCTTACCAAGGAGATATCCAGAGTTCACACCCAAGTTCAGGAGTACTTTGAATATATTATATGTATGGATTATTGTGAGCGGAAATGCATTTCTCTTTTTGCCTGATCTCATTGGTCAAATGTCTGATTTAACATTCAGTGCAGCTCTGTAAAGAAGGATTGAACTTTCAGTGTTTAATCCCTTTAGCCAGTTTCCATCTGTTAAGTTGATTTCAAACCTTTTCTCCAACTTTACGCTACATAGAAATTCCACGAGAAAGCCCGTTTCATGATGGATATTTTGTGCTGACAATTCCACAGACTTAATGTTCACCCTCAAATTCATGGAACCAGCATACTGGCCTTATGTGACCTTCAAGCATATGAAACGGACTTGATTTCTGGACTCCTCAACCCTTTCCACAGTTGCAAGCCTAGCATTTACAAAGTACAATGTTAAATTGCTTTTCCTGAGTTATATAGTTGTTCAGGTAAAATGGAATTTTTAAGAATGGTTTATGAAGCATGCAAGCAAACTAAGGTTGACAAAACTCACTTTGTAAACATCTAGCACCAGTTTGATGAAAGAGCACACCTGTACTTGCTGTTTCTTCCTTTGCAAATGATCAACCAAAGTAATGGCAATGAAGTTGAATGAAAAAGCGACTGACAATACAGCAGTGTGCATCTCTCTGCCAAAATTTTGACTTTCTTAATGGCCTGGGAGTCAAGGCCAAGACCTGGTAGTTGAGAAGACTGCTTAAAAGGAATTATTTCCATGAAATTCAAGATGGATTCAGTATTACACAATTTTACATTAGATAAGGTAAAAAGTAAATTGAAGAGGACATTTAGTCCGTTCCCTTACTTTCAAATAAGAATGCCCAGGACTCCATTTAATTTTGTCAAAAGACCAGAGAAAATGAAAAGCTCCCTTTCAAAGACATTGCTCAGGACTTCTTAGTGACCTATTCCAGTGTTTAACAATTCCTAGGCAAGTAAGAGTTTTATTGGTTTTGAATAAAGGTCATTGTGTGACTTCCAAACTGACACAAGATGATCTTTGAAAAAGATTAAAAACTGAAAAAAAAAAAAACAAGAAAGAAAGAAAGAAAGAAAGAAAGAAAGAAAGAAAAAGAGAAAAGAAAGAAAGAATGAATTTTTCCAGGCTACTCTGTTTCTGGTGCAAGAGGTCTCACTGGCTTAAAATTGCAGCCCCTGAGATTTGCACCCCACCTCTGTCCCTGATATCCCACCCACCCACCAACACATGCACTCAGTCACCATATATTCATGGGACCCCTTATGGTTGGTCACAAACCCATTCGTTCTTAGGGGTTCTGTCAATGAACCCAGTCTCACAGTTATTTTCATCCATTTCTACCACTGATCCAATAAGCATGTCATTTCTCATGACAGTCCCTCACAGGTAGCTACGAGGGAACTGCCAGTAACAGGTGCCAACATCTAACTGTCTCTACTACTTGGATCCTGCCCACTGACTACAGCATCACCTCAGGTACCCTAATATGGACCCAAAGTGACTCCAGCTTCTGTGATTTTACTGGGGATTCTGTAGCCCCATAGTGTTATAATATACATATGGCAAGCAACATAAATATATGCATCATTTTACGGTAAATTTCAGGAAAGAAATGAGATTAACATGTTTTTGTCCTTTAGAAAGACTTACCCAGAAACACATAAGAGATTAATGTTTCTAGTCTCTTTAGAAATGAGAATTGGAACAGTATCGGAAAAAAATCTAATATATGAACTTAATTCTGTAGCCAGATAATAGTGATGAGGGTATATGATTTAGTGAGAAATATCCAGGTCCTTTATGCTCTTTTAAGTATTATTTTCAAGTGGATGTGAGTTTTAATTGAGGAAAGAGCAGTTATCTTGCTTTAATTTTACCTACCAGGGTTCTACTAGGCAGAGATTGTGTATGTATATGTATTTGTCTATGTGCATATAAATGCAAATGTACATCCAAACAGTGTCTTCCTTTTATCCATTTCCGACAGCATTAAATGAAGACTTCTGTTCTTTATTGACAAAATTATTACATAGGTGTGTATATGTCTCTCTGTTTCTAGTCTCCCTGCACTTTGTGTCGTAACGTTTCTATAAAACTCTTCCAAGCTACTTGCTTGGTTTAATGACTAAACATTTGTTCACAATAACATTCATCCTTCTTACCACGACATGAAGGTCTTTCTAGAAATAGCACTCACCTCTTAAACTCTTCTAGACACACCTAACAATTCTGTTTCCAAAATGTGACAAGCTTTTCTACATCTTGGCCTCTATCCCTACTTGTTCTCCCACTTTCCTCTGGCCCTCCTCGGACGCCTATATGTCATTCTAAATTTAAGTGGTCACCTTTTCTCTGCAAGGGTTTCCTGACCCTCCCCTGAAACCCTGTGTAATTTTCCTCTCCATAATATCCATTTTGTCATTACTACTATTACGGCATTTACCAAATTGTTATAGAATATCCATCTACCTGTTTTTCTGTGTTTGCGGATCACAGTTTCTCTGATGGAAGGTTATGTTCTAAAAATTAACATATTACCTGGCATGTGAAATTGCTCAGGTATGTTACGTGAATGATAAAACAATTTGAAGCTTGTAATCTGTGTTATTTTCTTCCCAACTCCAAACCACAGCTACATGATGAATGTGGGTCAGCTATGGGGAAGTGGATGGGGGCTGACAATTTCAAATACAACCTACTGCAAGAAACTTTCTACATGGGTTCTATTATTTTGTTTTCTTTTGCCTTTGCCCTACTTATATGTCACAATTATTACAATATTTTCCCTAAATTCTCATCTTAGAACTTAAACTTGTTTCTTTGTGCTTTGACCTCCTAAGAAATAAAACTTCACCAGTGTTTTGAATAGAAACGCTCTCCTATTTTTCAAGCTTCCTTGCATCTTTCTTCTCTCAGTTAATTGTATTAAACTTTGCTTTTCCTCTTTACTCATTGAGAATCATTATTTTTCCCATTGAATATTATAAAGTTCCTCAAAATCATAAAGAATCTGTGACAGTATTGATTTTATATTCTTGATAAATACAGGCAAAGAAACTTAATCAGCAGAATTATGTAACTAAGAAATTCTCTCTGTCAATAACTTGTCAATTTTAAGTGACACAGTCGACCATTTCCAATAAAAAAAAATTTCATTTTTCCTCATTAAAATACTTTCAATGGTGTTTAAAACATTATGAGTTCTTTATTCGTGTTGCTTTGGAGGACAAAAGGCAATGCCTTTGTTTATAGGTATAAACTGACAGATTTTGAGCTCTCTAAGGAAGAAATGATTATAACACACACATGTCTGCACATAGCACAAAGTATGACAAACAAGCTCAGTATGGGCTCCTCCAATATGGCATAAAAGCATTAATCATTTATATACAATGAAGTTCACATTAGCACCTAAGAGTTTGACGTTTCCTGTCACTTCAAACATTTTTAAGGAATACATTACAAGGAGCATTCTTTGTTTAGAAACCAATAAAAATGAAAAAGAAAAAAAAAAAGCTGAAGATCTTACATAATACCTGATTCAAAATGTAGCAGCAGTATTAAAGGGAATGCAAATCATTTGGTCTCATGAAATCCTCATTATTTTGAAGAGATTTGAAATAAAATATTTGCCTTACTTCAAGGGGCTTTTATGTGCATGAGTTTTCATACTTATCAGAGATTACTTCAGAATAATAAAATCAGCTTCTAAAATTCATCTAGAAAAAAATAATTTTAAGTTAATAAAACTCTCGTTTTGAGTCAGGGCAATTGAAGAGCTCGAGTGTATTATGGTATTCTTTATCTGGGCTCTCAAATGAACAGGACGTGGGTACATCAGACATGGTGTGTTGGGAATGTCACAACCATCACCAACATTCTCCTTTTGATTTTTAAGCACTAGGTATATACTCCATATAGCTTATGCACTAGTTGCCATAGTCATTTGCCGTCTTTTTTTCTTTTATTACGGACATTTGACCCTGAAGATGTCACAGGACCTAAGGGAGTTTTTATGGGCTACTATCACAGGGTCGCTTGTATAAAACTGGCCCCCTGAAGCTGTATTGAATCTTTCCCCACATCTCTTTCATTACTATATCTCAACTTTTGCTTGGATATACCATCTCACGTAACACTGAATATATTTCTTAAGTGTACATGTAGAATTTTTCCTTCAGGTTTTTACCTCTTGATGGCCAGACATCATAGGTAATCATTTCAATTTAAAAGTTCTACCCTGCAGCTAGGACGGATGTGCCAAGGCCATGCAAGATTATGGAAATCAAGACAAACAAAACACAACACTGGTTCTGAAGGATTTTATCATCTTGGTTTTCTTTATAGGTTCAGATATGTCAAAGCTACTATGAAATATATTGTGTCTGAATACATAAAAGGAGAGGATTAAACATTTAACTCAGTAGAACTTAAGGAAGGAGAAAGAACACGAGCTGAGTGAGATGTCTGGAATCAATATCAATCTTAAAGAAACTATAAATTCCGCAGGTAGACAAGAGAAGAAAAGATATCATCTGGGGTAAAAATCACACAAAGGCATGCAGCTTGTCATGATCTGGTGACATAAAGAAGGGAGCATCAGCTGGTTTCGCAAAGACAAGGAGTGTCGTTTGGGGCTTGGTATTTAGATTCTTTGAAACTTCGTTTCTAACATTTACAAAATGGAGATGTGAACTGTAGTCATTGATAATTGACCATTGAAATGATAACTGATAAAACGTAAGCACAATGTCTAGCACATAATAGGTGCTCAAAGCATTTATTGCACTTGTCACAGTGTTTGTACATGTTTATAACGTTGGCAGCTGTTTGGATGGTGGCATCAGAAGTTCAGTGTGTTCAGAGTATAGGTATCTTGTTAAGGATATTGACGCAGCATGTGAGGGGGAGTTGCTGTCTACGAGATTTATGTTTCAGGATGATCCCTCTAAATGATAGAGTGGAGATATCTCCTCATAAATGCACATTTCAGCAGTTATGTCATGTCCTCATTTCCCTCATTAAATTATTAATTTGGCTTTAATCCTGAGGAGTGAATTGAATTTCTTCTCTGCCAGCTATCCCTAAAATGAAAAACCCTTGAAATATCCCTGAGGCTCAAGAAAAGTCCCATACTCTGAAATAATATGCTCACTTTCCCAAACATGCTTTGCAAGTTAATCTAACAATTACAACAAATCTTTGTTATGTTTTCAGAACTGAGTTTTCAGCAATAGCTAAAGTGAGGATATTTAAACATCGTATCATGTTTGTTATCTCATAACAAACACACACTTAAAATCTTAGGATTTATTTCTTGGGAAGAAAGAGAATGAAAAGAAAATTTAGTATCAGTTATTATGATCAAATATGTTAACCTTTTCAAATTTGAAATGTAATCAGCTGAAATCTCTGAGCTGAAACGCCGAGGAAAGGAAATGAATTAATAAATATTTGTTCCATAATTCATTGAGAGGAAGTTTCAAAGCTGAATTGAAGTCAAAATCAGTGGGAAACAAACATAAACAGGACTTTTACAACACACAAGGCCATGAGTATTGTGAATATTTACTTTGGCATACAGAAGCCAAAGAGAGAAGAAAAATAGGATTTTGTTGCGTTTATAAACTCAGAAGGAATTCATCTGGACCAAGAACCAGCGGCACTATTGCTAGTGTGTGTGTGTGTGTGTATGTGTGTGTGTGTGTGTGTGAGTGTGTGTGTAGTGTGTGTGTTTCTTCTTAATTAGTAAAACTTTCATTTTCTTTCAGTCAAAATCATGAAATCAGAAANGAATTCAGAGCAACAATGGTCAAGATGATGAGTAGACTTGAAAAAAGTATTAACGAAAATGTTGCTGAGAATATAGAATCCCTAAGGGCATGGGGCTCCTGGGTGGCGCAGTCGTTGGGCGCCGGCCTTCGGCTCAGGGCATGATCCGGTCGATCCGGGATCGAGTCCCACATCAGGCTCCTCGGTTGGGACCCTGCTTCTTCCTCTCCCACTCCCCTGTTNATGGGATCGAGCCCCACATCAGGCTCTTCCGCTGTGAGCCTGCTTCTTCCTCTCCCACTCCCCTGTTGTGTTCCCTCTCTCACTGGCTGTCTCTATTTAAAAAAAAAAAAAAAAGAATAAGGCAGGTAAGAACATTCTGGCAAGTTATTCCAGATAAATTACTATAAAAATGTGCACAGAGAGTATTCTTACTGAACAATAGTATTTGTAAGTTAAAGTTGTCAGAATTATAAAACAAATAAAGGAGCTACTTAGGTCTTTGCAAGAATAGATAACTAACTAACTTTACTTTCAGTTGGGCTTCATTAAAATTAAAAACTCTGGGGCATCTGGGTGGCTCAGTTGGTTGGGAAGACAGCTTTTGACTTCGGCTCAGGTCATGATCTTGGGGTCCTGGGATCAAGGCCCACGTGGGGCCACGCGCTCAGCAGGGAACTTGCTCGAGGATTTTCTCTCTCTCTCTCTCCCTTTCCCACTGCCCCCTCCCTGCTCATACTCTCTCTCTCTGAAATAAATACATAAATCTTAAAGAAATTAAACTAAATTAAAAACTCTATCCTGCAAAAGACAATATCAAAAGAATTAGAAGACAAGCCACGGACTGGAAGAATAATTTTACCAAAGACATATATGATAAAGGACTCATCCAAAATAAAGAAAGAACACTTAAAACTCAATAATATGAAAACAGACCACCTGATTTAAAAATAGACAACAGATCTAAACAGACGCTGCTGCACACAAGATAAACAGATGGCAAATAAGCATGAGAAGATGCTGCACATCATATGTCATCCTGGAAAAGCAAATTAAAACAGTAATGAGATAACACTACACACCTATGGAAATACCCAAAATCCAAAACACTGACAACACCAAATGCTGACAAAGATACTAAGCAACAGGTACACTCGTTCTTTATTGGTGGAAATGTAAAATTCTACAACCACTTCAAGACACAGTTGGAAGTTTCTAACAAACTAAATATATGCTTGCCATATGATTCTGCAATTAGACTCCTTGGTATTTACTCAAATGAGGTGAAAACCTAGGCCCACAAAAGAAAAAAAATTAAAAAAGCAACACACACCTGAAAATGAATGTTTATAGCAGCTTTATTCATAATTGCCAAAACATGGAAAGAACCAAGGTTTTCTTCAACATGTGAATAGATAAACTATAGTACATCTGTACAATGGTATGCTATTCAGAGCTAAGAGGAAATGAACTATCATGCCATAAAAAGACATTGGGGAAACTTAAAAAAAAACTACTAGTAAAAGAACCCATTCTTAAAGAGACCCACACTTAATGATTCCAAGTTTATGACATTTGTTATAAAGACAACTCAATGGAGACAGAAAAAAAAAAAAGCTAGTGGTTGTCATGGATTGGAGGGAGAGAGGGAGGAAATAGGCAGAGCTCAGAAGATTTTTAGGACAGTGAAACCGTTCTGTATGATACTATAATTAGGTGGACACATAACATTAGACATTTGTCAAAAAAAAAAAAACAGAATATGCAACACCAAGAGTAAACTGTTACATAAACTGTGGATTTGGGGTTATAGAGACCTGACAATGTAGGTTCATCAATTTTAAGAAACACACTGCTCTAAAATGAGATGTTAATATTGGGGAAGCTTGTGCGTAGAGTAGAGGGAGTGGTGGGAAGAGGTTATATGGGAACTCTGGGCTTTCTGTTGAATTTTGCTGTGAACCAAAAACTCTAAAAACTAAAACCCTATTTAAAAATGTCTACTTTTAAAAAATGCAGTGACATTTGGCCAGATGTATTAAAAAATAATTTATACATTTCAATTATAGAGTTGGAAAGAAATTATATAAAGATCATTCAGATTCTGAGTTGTGCATATGTTACGTGTCTTCAAGCTGAACTGAATTGCTGTTTCAAAATGTTTTTGGTGCTTTGTGTTATCCAATTCATCTTCACAAAAAAATTTCACAAAAACTGTGCTTCCTGAAGGCGGTACTTTATAGAAGTTTTAATGTCATAACCGCAAGATTGGGAAATACAACATAATGTATGCTGTGTATGAACAGCATATATCACCATTTTAAAAACTGTGAAAGGTTTGCGGTACATTATCTTGCTCCCTTCTAACCACGCCTTTCCCGAATTTACTTGAACATGAAATCATTCTCATGAAACACCTGCTTCTTAGAGTTTAGTGTTCCATGAGCCACAGTTTGGGACAGAACCATTCTAAAGAGCCTAAAAAAGACCAGCAAATATAGAAAACAGACTATTTTGTGCTAATTATAGAGGGGAAATTGAGGAAATTTCCCAGTTCTTCCAGTGGAAAAGCTATCTTTTCACAATAAAGGACAGTTTTAACCATAGGTATTAGTAGCATCTACCTTCCAGGAGAAATGAGTGCAATTCACCACCCTGGAGACTTATTATAGCAGGAACTATCAGGGAAGCCATCTCAGTACACTGCAGTCTTAATCTGCTGTGTTATGTGGGTGTCCATCATATCCTGTGATACTTTTGCCTTTAATTAAGCTATTACAAATAATAAAAAGAGATAGTCTCTCTACTTCCAAACAGTAGAGAAGTAGAAAAAAAAAAAAAAAGGAATTTACAGCAGCAATACTTGACAAATACTGCCCCAGTCAGGTGATCAAGGTGCTCTTCAACGGAAATAAATCATGATGATAGTGAGCTCTTGAAATAATGTGGTGGCCTTCTGCCCTCAAACACAGAACCCCTGTCTGATCCTGAGAAGGACATCAGACAAAACCAAATGGAGGGGCATTGTGCAAAATATCTGGGAGTACTCCTTGAGATTGCCAAGGTCATGAAAAATAAAGAAAATCCAAGAAACTTTTCATAGACTGGAAAAAACTTAAGAAGACATGACAACTAACTGAAATGTGGTGTCCTGGAACAGAAAAAGGACTTCTGGGACAAATTGAGGAAATCTGAATATAGTCAATAGTAATACACCAAAGTTGGTTCCTTAGTCTCAAAAAATGTGTCATAGTAATAGAATGCATTAACAGTAAGGATAGTTGGTGAGGGATACACAGGGACTTTCTGTAACATCTTTGCAACTTTTCTGGAAATCTAAAGCTATTCTGAAATTAAAGGTTTAATTATTTTTAAAATCACTTAGCCCTTTAGATAGAAGCAGCCATATTTCCTCTAGAGATAAATGTGTTATTAAGAGATGTTGTATTCCTTGACACTTGTGGGGGAAATAGGCTCTGAAATACCTCCTTTACCACCATTTTTTCAACTAGTCTGAAATTGCTTGGATTTCATAATTTTTGAAGAGTGGGCAAGTAACCTTAGCTATTATTTCTTCATTTTCCTACTGCTTTTATCAATAGGTGTATTCTCCGAATCACATCTGCTCTTGTCATAGAAGGGGCATCGTTCATTGGCTTCCTTCCTGACAAACTGACACCTCTTGAGTAATTGCCTCATGTTTTCCAGCAAGTTGTGAGACCAACACTGAGTAAGGATATATATCAAAAATGGAAGATAGCAAATGCACTTTAGTAAGGTAACCTGAATAAATGGACAGAAGTCAGGAGAAGTAAACAGTAATCCCCTTATCTGTGTCACTTCACCAAAGGTTATCTTAATAGTCTACCCAGTAACATCAGTGACTGATTCTAGCGTCATAGTTGTGATTGTAAGAAGTGCACTAGCAAAGATTGCAACACAAGAACGCAGATGATTTCTTGGAAATGGGCAGCTTTAATTTTTTTAACCACATTAAAAATCTTGTTTCCTTTTATAGTGCTAACGTTACTATCTGAATTTCACTAAATGTAGAAAGTAAGTAAGAGTGATAGACGTTTATGAATTTCACATGAACTAATTCAGGGTACAGTATTCGGGAGTACTTATAAAATTTGAAAAATATATATTTGAACAGCACTAAATGTGAACAAAATTGTGTAATATAATCAACCTCAGCACAAGACCTGGGCTTCAGAACTGTTTCCTTCATTTATTAGTTCTTTTGCACGTATCTCTAACTGATTTCTCACTCTCTTTTCATCTAAAACTCGATCGTAGTACTCTGGCCTGAATATACCTTAATGCCTCTGTGAGGGTCCAATATTACATAACATCTTCAGAGGGGAAAAGTGGAGCTTGGAATACCTAGTTGGGAGTCATGAGCACCAAAGCTACATCCAAAGCCATGGCACTGGATGAAATAATTTAGAAAGTATGTGTAACTAGAGAATAGAAAAGTTAGAAGAATCACTTCTTGCTTCAGGTCATTTCTCGAAGTCAAGAAGAGAAGGAGCATTTTGTGAGGCAGACGTAGCAGCAGAGAGGGAAAGATTTCAGTGTATGAAACGCTCCAGTAAAGTATTCAAAAAAGGGGGCGCCCGAGTGGCTCAGTTGATTAAGGGTCTGCCTTCAGCTCAGGTCATGATCTCAGTCAGGGTCCTGGGATCAAGCCCTACGTCGGACTCCCTGCTCAGCAGTGAGTCTGTTTCTCCCTCTTCCTCTGTCCTTCTGCCTGCTTGTGCTTGCTTTCTCTCTCAAATAAATAAAATCTTTTTAATAAAATCTTCTGCCTGCTTGTGCTTGCTTTCTCTCTCAAATAAATAAAATCTTTTCTCTCTCAAATAAATAAAATCTTTTTAAATAAAATCTTTGTGGTTTTGACTACATAGAGGTTTTGATGATTCTTGCAAGTACCATTTCAGTAAAAAAAAAATGGGAAAGAGAGTAGTTTGAGAGGTGTGTGAGTTGTGAGATTAATGCACCAAGTATTCACAATTATGTTTAGTTTTGATAAAAAGAAGAGAGAAGAGTCAGAAGTGAGTGGAGGGACATGAGATCTACACAATTTTGATTTTTGAATTTCTTTTTTAATAAAAATATAGAGTTATATTGTAACCTGATATATAACTTGAAATATCTATACTTACATCTTTCTATATGCATATGTTTAGGTGTGTATAGGTGTATATACCTATATATTTCTATACCTGGACCTATACCTGTAACTTCTATAGCTAGCTAGTTAGCTAGCTAGATAGATGATAGAGTTGATAACATAGGAGAAAATAGGGGAAATCTTAAGAGCAAATTCTCTGAGAACCAAGGGAACTGATGGTATAAACCCCAGTCCAAGGGCAGGAGAAGATGAAACTGAGATGTCCCAGCTACAATAGTGAGGCAGGATAAAAGGGCTGAATTCCCGTTTCCTCTGCCTTTTGTCCTAGTCAGTCCTTCAACTGATTGGATGATGCCCACCCACAATGGGGAGAACAATCCACCTACTGAGTCCACCTATTCAACACCCACCATTCTGGATGTTTCTCACTCAGACACACCTGGGTACCCACAGCCCATTCAGATCGACACATAATATTCATTGCCATGGATCAGTTCCAGGATAAGTGATCAGGAAAGTATAGAAAGAGTCAGAGAATGTGGTGATTGAAACAAAAAAATGCCGGGGAGTGGTTTAGTTACTATTAAAAGTAAAGGCTAAGATAGGAGCTTAGGAGTAGGTGATAACATTGGGTAGAGAAAATATGGTGAGAAGTTTGGAAGTAAAGAAACCAAGAATTAGGTTTATGTTGCCATTTTGGGTGTTTGTTTTTGTACCAATCAGTGCATATGAATTTTCCCTTCTTCTCTCCCTTCCTCTCTCTTTCTTTGCCATTGTTTTTATAGTTTCTAGAGAGAAAAAATATTGAACACAAAGTTCGACGTATTCTCAAAATGGAGTTGTTAATATCTATCATACTTGAAATGTGATCCTTTGCATTTGGTTCCCAGAGATTTCATCAGTTAACCTTTGATGGAGGTATTTTGTGATAGGAACAGTTGTAACATTACGAAATAGAAAACTCCCAGTGAACATACTAATACAAGAAATCTAGTAGTCTGAAGAGTCGCTATGTTGATGTGAACTTTATTCTGATTTACTAATTTGTCAAAGACAGAAAAGATTTTGCTATCATTAATTCATATATAAGGACTTTATTCCAAAATGAGGCACTAAATAAGTATAAAATTAACTAATTGGGTTACTCATGTCAGCTGATGGCAGTTGCAGTGCTCAAGATGTTTAACCTTGACTGTAAGCTCAGCATCTGACAAACTGCCTGAGGTCACGCTTGGAATTGGATAAAATAATAGGGCTCCTGAGCAGGAAAGGACAGCCTGGGGACAACGAGTCCCCACATAAGACATGACTCATTTCTCTACTCCCATATCCTTTAAATGCCTTAGTAATTAACAGTGAGACCATCATATATCATGATACAACAAGCATCTAGGGACCAGAGCACCATTTTAAAGAGAGATGATCTCTTAATTCATATTGAGGCATTAAATTAACTCCTTTTTCTCAAATAAAGACGTTATTGATATCGTATAGAATGATATTTTAAAGTTGTATTCTACTACGAGATTAAGCCTCAACCCTCAGGGATAAATTCCATGATTCTCTAAAATTAATTTATTTTCAAAACCATAATTAACAGTTCACTAAAATCTCCAGCACCATTATAGCAATAGAACAGCTCCTAAAGTTCCAACTACGTGCTCATAAAATTTTGATTACTTCTTGTAATCTGCCATCTGGTAGCTTGGTTATAGCTACATCTTAAAACTTACTGGGTACTGGTTGATTTTTGAAGTTGTTTTTTTTTTTCAGTATTCTGATAATTCAATACCTAAGGAATATAAATATAGTTTCTTTATCTTTAAAAATTAAACCATAAATCAGTAGTTCATATATAAAAATGATAATTTAGCTGGTTTTCTTAATATCAAGTACTATAAGTACTGTATTTAATTTATTAAATCACTATTGAATTTAAACGTAAACAAAAATTATGCATCTAAGATGGAAATAAGGGCATTTAGAATATTACATTTTACCTTCTGTCAAATAATGTAATTGTAAGTAAACTTAAACCTAAATATGTTATTTTTTTTAAGATTTTAGTTATTTATTTGACAGAGAGAGAGACAGCCAGCGAGAGAGGGAACACAAGCAGGGGGAGTGGGAGAGGAAGAAGCAGGCTCCCAGCAGAGCAGGAAGCCTGACGTGGGGCATCGGGCCCTGAGCCGAAGGCAGATGCTTAAAGACTGAGCCACTCAGGCACCCCATAAATATCTTATTTTTAATTAGATACACTCTCAAAAGTTTTATGCAATCTCATATATTTTAAAACAATAAGAGAGAAAATAGTACCTTTAAGAGAATCTGGAAACCATCCACCATTCTCAGATTAGGATCTTGGTGGAGCTACTAGGCAAACAGGGTTAGATGCATAAAATTCGGGCTACCTCTGAGAGGTGGCTGGGCAGCTCAGGTGGTTAAACTTCTGACTCTTGATTTCAGCTCAGGTCATGATCTCAGACTCTTGAGATCGAGCCTCGCATCAGGCTTCACACCAAGAGTGACGCCTGCTTGAGATTCTCTCTCCCTCCCGCTGCTCCTTCCCCTGCCCTTTACGTGCACTTTCTCTCTCTCTCTCTCTCTCTCTCTCTCTCTCTCTCTCAAAAAAACAAACTCTGACAACTGCAGATGTTTAGCGTGGGTAAGCATCTAGGAAGCAGCATTTGAAGGAAGGAAATGGAATGAGAAACTTGGTGATATTGGCCCCCAGAGACCCATAATAGATGCCCTGATCACCACAACTCCTAGGAGGAATCTGACATTGCTTGATTTTTTGGGACTCTGTCTACTGCAGAGGAGTCAAACCCTGCCTCTCAAGTGTTCCCGATCAGAAGAGAAGTATACTTGTGTTGTTCTAACTGGCCATCTGTGAAACTACCAGCACACAGGAGAAACCACATCCTAGCCTCTCATCAGCCTGAATCCTCATAATGGGTTCCAGCAGGTAGACCTCAATTCCAAGGAGCAAACCAAGGAGAATAGCCCATCTATGGGCCCATCACAAGAGAATACAAGATGAGCTCTTCAATCAGGTTACTTGTTAAGACAGATGAAGGAGGGAAAAGATAATTTCCTTTCAGAATTAAAAGATATCACACAATTTCATCCCTTAAGTTTTTTGGAGTACAGGAGGATAACTGTGAAACCCCAAAAGTAAGCTTAGAATATTGAGTGAAAAAAATGCCTTAATAGAAAAAACATGTAAAGAAAAACTGAAGAATGAAAAAAAAAGAAATAAAAGATCTACCCAGAAATAGATAGGCATGACCTGATTACCATTATTATTAAATATTATCTAGGAGAAGATAAAATAACCAAGACATTTTTGGGTATGCTGTTTTTTCCTCCTCTTCAGGTCTAGCTCCATAAATAAGTTAGTTTTTTTTTTAAGGAGAAACATTTAATATGTCCAGGGTGTTAGGCTAATGTTCCATTCCTGTTTCAGAATGTCTTTTTTTGAAAGGAAGTTAGGCATTTTGAGATCCACGTTAATAAATAGGCACAAGTATCCCAAAGAGATGTGGAATACTTCCCAATAAATAGAATTAAAATCAGAAGAGGTGTGGGTTCTGAATGAATGCAACTCAAGCTATTTCAGTTTTTCCTATTTCCTACCAAAAGCATCCAGACAGAATACTGGATATAGTTCATGGAAGTTAAAAATTCTCTTAAAACTGTTACATTATTGCATAATTTACTATTAGAATAAATACAGAATGTCTGTTTTGGTTTTAAAAGATATTTTAAACAAAAGAGTAAGGAACACATCAATAATTTTAAAGTAAAAATGCCTGCATGTATACTTAAAATTAATTATAAACCCTTACATTTCTTACTGAAATCTCAAGATAAGTAAGAATATTAAAAGGAAAACAATGGAATGATTCAATGAATGGCAACTCTATTCAAGGCAAGCCACTGTAGTTTCTTGATAGCTTAAAATGTGTACTTAATTTTAAAAGATGTTTTTCTCATTTGGAAATGATAAAAATGTGTGCTTTTTGTCTAAAAGTTATAAATTTTTAAAAGGTTGACTATATTAGTGGAAAGATGTGATAAATCATGATGATAAAAGACTATCATTACAAAGCACCCTAATCCATCATTTTAAATAGATTCTACATTAATCATCTACTTAAATCTGAATGCTCAAGTAATCATAATTTATTATGATAATTCAGACCAAAAATAAACATCAACAATGTGGGCTCCATTTGCAGGACAACACTAATTAGGTACAGAAACTACCCTTCACCCCAAAATGGTAAACCTAGTTTATCAGACATAACCATATTCAATGCAAAGCACATTTATTCCAAGAAGAGGTCATATTGCTCCAACAGTCAGGCTAGCTTTGTTCAAATAGATTGACTAATGTCAATCAAATATAAAGACTCATTCAAATCTTAGTGATGACATGGACAGAGCCTAGATCACATAACATGTATGTATGTGTTTCAATGTGATATTGCATAATTAAATTTCACAACTTAATTTGGAACATTCTATAGAAAGAATCTATAAACAATGCTTGCAACCAAGATCTTGCAACCTGACTAAATCTGCTGCGGGAAATTTACTCTCTTACAGTTTCCACCTGTGTTTTCTAGCATTCTGCTACCAGCTACCATACAGAATGTGTTGAAGGTAAAAACAGAAATAGCTTCCCTTCCCTTTCCAGTAAAAGCAATACTATTGTTTAATTTCTTTTATATACCAAGATATCACATAAAGTGGCATTTGGCAGAGTTTTGCTGTAGAGTAAATGAAATAATGTAAATTTGTAAAATAATCCCATTGTAAAGTAAATGAGTAAATAAATAAATAAACAAATAAATTTAAGTATATGTGTATGTGTTAAAGTCACTGCCTCCTGGCCGAACACCAAGGCAATGATAAAGTGATCTTATTTTACTTCTCATTTTTCAGTGATTACAACCCTAAAGAACTTGTTACCCAATATCTGGAGGGTGGAGTGAGAAACTGTTTAATCTATTTTGCCCAGTGTTGCCTGTAGCGGGATAGTTCAGCACGTGTCTGATCCTATCCTTTCCAGAAGTGGAAGTTAAATTAATTTTTGTAAAAAAATACACTGGAGGATATTGAGGGCTAAGCTTAGAAAACTTTAAAAAACTATAATCAAATATTACCAAAATTGAATAGGCTATTCATAAGTGTATTTCTTATTTAAGAAAAATATAAAGAATAGTAAGTTATTTTGCAAAAAAAAAATCATTCTATATCTGGCTCTGTGATTAATATTCAGTGAGACATGAAAGCCTTTTATTTGTGTTTTATAACATCATTAAAATATGAATAGCTTATACATTCTCATGGAAAATATTTATACTATGAAATTGTTAAGAATGGTATAAATATTCTTTTTTTGGCATAAAAATGGCATAAAAAAGAATGGCACAAATACTCTATACACATCATGGTGGGATATTTTTATATAAAGATATTCCACAAAGTCCTAGCTCATAGTTTAAAAATATTTACTATATACTAGGTATATATGTTTCATAACATATTTGTTAATATTATACCTAATAAAGCACTGCCTTATTTTCCTCACTCTGCTTCTACTTAGGAGTGAGTCCATATTCAAATTTCAGTAGATATTAGTTCATATTCTTATTTCTCAGAATTGCACAGTTAGACAGTATAAAAATTCTAAGGTTCTTCATGTTTCTCAGGTAACTTGTGGTGTGAGAATGTGTATTTCCCAGAAGATTAGATACAGCTCTTCCATCACCAGAGGTTCCCATATACCAGATGTTTTTCTCATTCAGCCTTCAAATATATCCTGATGTTACCACAAAAAGATGGTACGTGTGATAACCCGTTCTCTGGTGAGCCAGAGAATGAGATTCAATGTTAAAGAATAGTTTTAAATAATTAGGTGTATACCCATTGAAGACTTTGATGAACCTTGATTTCTAACCTGTGCAGTTCAGTGTAAATTACCCCAGAAAAAACTCTTGATTTATAGGTTGGCAAATGGCATGATTCATGGAGAAATTTGACTCCTAAGTCCCAACGTGTATGATTTACAATGAGGAAGAATTACTGCTTGGTTTTAAAAGATCCTTTTTGAATGGTGCAAATAACAAAGCAGGAATAGCTCACAATGAGTATCCTGTGAAAAGATGAGGAAATTACTATCATGTGTTTAACTTTAATTTGCCATGCATCAATTTAAGGTTAAAATGGTTTATTTTTGGAGATCATCACTTCTTCATATAACAGCTTAATTAAAATGATGTTGGAGTAAATGACCCTGCACTTAACAGAGTCTGATTCATTATCAGAAGAAAGATGATGAACTTGGGGAGAAAGATTCATCCGGGCGCCTTGAATATACAAGACTCGTTTGTGGTGGTGGTGAGTGTGTGCCTTTGTGTTGATGAGAAATGTGCTCCTACCAGTGGGTGAGCTGATCTATTTTATGCTTACTGCAGTTTCATTTGCCTGTTGTGTTAATGTTCAGATAAAGCACATTATAATGGCTGAGTCTAGATATGATAAATATGTGGAACATCAAGGTTTATTTATCATCTTGACAGCAAGAATAGTGTTCTGGCTTGCTAGAACTGGACAAAAGTACTCCCGGTTACTGGAATGGGCTTGAAATGTGTGTGCTATATTCCGGGGTTCATATTCTCATCTCTTCCCTCTCCTACGGTGATGTTCTAGGGAACTGGTTGCTGCTGTCTGTGCAGAGTTAGACGTGTTCAAAGGCCGGGATGGCATGGCTGAGGTGAAATCTTTGGGATCTTCTCTGATGTCTTGCTTATGAATTATTCTCCTACCAGAGCAATAAAGCAGCTCTATAGGTCTGCATTTCTTTTCTTTTCTTTTCTTTTCTTTTTTTTCTTTTCTTTTCTTTTCTTTTCTTTTCTTTTCTTTCTTTTCTTTTCTTTTCTTTAATCAAATAAGTAATTAGGAAAAAAACCCCAGCAGTTTAATTATGAACTGCCAACTTGTATTCTAATGGAGTTTGAACCAATTAAGATAAAAAATGTTGGAAAATGAATGATAACATCAAGGCCACATAGACAAATGTGATCTCCGTCTTCCAGTTGTCACCTTTTACAGCATCTTCTACAATGGTTTCAATTCGGTTTTCTAAAGCACAGTTCTGATTATAGCACTTCCCAGCTCAAAAGTCAGCTGACCTATACCCCTTTTTTTTTTTCAAAGTAATCTCTACACCCAACATGGGGCTTGAACTCACAACTCTGAGATCAAGAGTCACATGCTCTACTGACAGAGCCAGCCAGGCGCCCCTGATCTAGCCCTTCTTAAATCAAATCCAAGTCCCTAGGACATATAGAAGATTGAGTTCTCCCACAATCTGATTCCTACCTAAATTTTCAGTATATTCTTTTCCCCTTTAATACGTGTTTTCTCTGGGGGCAGGAGTGGCAGGTCAAAGTTATCTATTGTCTGGTACCTATACATACCTTGGTTTATTATTTTCCCCATTTTCACATTGGTCTTGAATCAGGGTTCTATATCTTAGCATACTTCCTCCTTACAGTTTTGAAGAAGTTCAAACATCTCTACAAAGCTTTTTTTTATTTACTTATCGTCAGACTTCACTTATTTTTTTCCAATTTTCCATACTACTTTATTAATATACCTCTCATAACCCTTACACCTTACACCATAATATAATCAAAACCCTTAATGGGAACAGAATCCACATCTGTTTTCCTGTATATATTCTCCATCAGCCAGCGCTGCAAACAGAATAAGCTAAATAAAGAAAAGTTGGGAAATCTGTTAGCTCAGTTGTCAATCTTCAAGGCGAGCACACAGGAAACTGTTACTTTTTATTTCATACCCGGTAGTTAGGTACAGCATTCCCTATTGTTAGTATATGATTTGGATTTTCCTAGGTTTGATTAAACTAAGTCATCTGAAATGTTTTTGCTGAGAACAATCATTACGATGTTCAACTACATCCCTCTAACAAAGTTTGCACTGAAAGCCCCTGAAGGGACATTTCAATATTCATCAGTTGGTTCCCCAGTCTCTCTGGACACCAGAAATGTTCGATAAGAGGATGCAGTGAAAAAAAAAAGCAAATTTCATATGAATAAGAAAAATGGACCCCCTCTCTAGAAATATAAATGACAAAGCCGTAATTCGTATAAAATTTTTAGCCTACAAACAAATTTTACTTATGAAAATGTGTCTTCTGACTATGACTCCCAATTTATAATTGGGTGTCTTCTAATTGAAGTATGTCTTTCCTGGAGCACCTGGATTTCAGCTCAGGTCATGATCTCTGGGTTGTGAGATAGAGCGCCCAGCACGGATCCTGCTAAGGATTCTCTCTCTCCCTCTCCCTCTGCCACTACCCCCTGCTCTCACTCTTTCATGCTCTCTCTCTAAAATAAATATAAATAAATAAATAAATAAATAAATAAATAAATGTATTTACCACTATTCTATATGAATAAGAATTTCCTTAAAAATGTCATCCAAATTTTTCCTTCAGAAGATTCTGTGAAAGAAGGAATAACACATTTTTTTTTCTTTTATGCTTCTAGTACTAATGAAACATGCACATTCTTTCAGTAATGCTTAATTCTAAGTAAAATTAAACAAACCAAAATGTACAGTAAAATACAGGGGGAAAAATGCATTTCCCACAGCAAGCTTTCAGAAAAAAAATGTAAATCAAAGATAATTTGATAATTTAAAGTCAGAGCCCTAACAAAGACATATTTAACATGCAGAGGTGAACAAGTGATTTGATAAGCCATTATTAAAACAAAAGATTTATGAGTGAGGGACAGCACCTACCAAAATTACCATGAAGGAGAAAAGATAGCTGATTTTGCTTGGAGGATCACAGAAAAATTGTTTTTGCCATAGAAAGATTGTTTCATGCACATAAAATTATCTTAGTCCACACCAAAAATTGTGTATCTGGTTTGATGTATTTAAAATTTCTTCTAAATGATAATATTCTAGAAATAAATAAAAGAAATTGTATTCTTATACACAGTGACAGAGTAATATAATTTTTATTACAATCATAATATTTAGATAGAATCCACTAAAAATAAGAATGAAACAAACAGAAGGCAGTGCTGACATCACTTCCTGTGGGACATCTTCATCCTTTTTGTCAAAAACAGTTCCTTCGGGGCGCCTGGGTGGCACAGCGGTTAAGCATCTGCCTTCGGCTCAGGGCGTGATCCCGGCGTTATGGGATCGAGCCCCACATCAGGCTCCTCCACTATGAGCCTGCTTCTTCCTCTCCCACTCCCTGCTTGTGTTCCCTCTCTCACTGGCTGTCTCTATCTCTGTCAAATAAATAAATAAAATCTTTAAAAAAAACAAAACAAAACAAAACAGTTCCTTCATTACATCAGTAAATTGGCTTTTGCTAAATTCCTCTAGCTGCATATCTAGAGTTTTTTTAAATAACATCAGTGCCAACATCCCCGAATCAGCTATTTTTTCCATGACTCATTGTATGTTTCATTTGAATTTCACTCCCAACATTATATTACTTTTCATTTCTTTGCTGCACTTCCATCTTTTTTGGCCAATTTCCTCTTTGATTATCCATTGTTTTAAAATATCAGAGAGGTGTGTCGCTGGGAGACACTGGGAACACAAATGCAGACTTTTTTTTCTGTCTCTGTTTGAGCTGAGTAACAAATGCACAGTGTCAGTCACCAACAGAATTTGAAATAAGTGATGTGATTAAACACCAATCATGATGCGTGTCTGTTATTTACATAGTTATATCTGTACAAGAGCTAGAAGCAACATTTGCACCTTATGAAATTACTCACAGTTAGTATACTGTGGTGACTGACATTTTAAGTGTGTTGAGAGACATGTTATCTAACTAAACTGCAGTAACTGAAATCCATGCATATAGGCAACATTTTTCAACTACTAAAAGAAAGCTAGAGTTGTTAACTTAGACTTCTTTACCTGGAGGCAATATCTTTCAAAGACATGGGTGAAATGACTTTTTCAGGTATACAAAGTCTTTGCAAACCTGAAAACATGGAGAAATATGCTTTAGGTAATGTAAAGAGACACACATGTGCAGCTGTCAACCCAGAATTCTACTCTCTGAAAAATGTCTTTCAAAAGTGAATGGCAAAATGATTCTTTTTCAGAAAAAAACAATAGCTGAGAGAATTTGTCACCAGCATATTTAGACTCTAATTTAAACTTGGAGCAATGATAAAAGAATTTCTTTAGGCTGACAGAAAATGATATCACATGCAAATTTGCATCTAGAGAAAAGGAAAGTATGTGGGTAAATAAATACAATGGGGCTTTTTCATTTTTAAAATCACTTTAAAGACCATTGATTAATTGTTCAAAAACAGTATCAATGTATTATGGAGTTTATTACATCAAATAGAATGCATGAGAAAATAGCATAAAAGACAAGAAGTGAGAAGTAAAAGTACAGTTGACATACTATGGGGAGGTTAACTGTGATAACCTAAAAAAAAATATCACAAAACAGCTTATCCTTAAACTTAAGAATCCCCAGGGAATCCTGCAAGTCAGTGTACTGCAACTGATCAGAAATGCCCTCCTCTGGTCTTTGACTGTCTTGCTCTTTGCTGCGTTCTGGAAATATGAGGTCAGTCACAAGTATACAAAAATTATTCATATTTTTATAAACTACTAGCAAACAAGTGAAAAATAATTTAAAAATCCATGCTATTTACAACAATATCAAAGCACATACAACACTGATAAATAAATTTAAAAGAAGATGTGTGAGATCTAAAAATTCGTACAGGAAACTACACTGCCTTTAAAATTAAGTTACCAATGAGTGAAAGCAAAGAAAATCTAAACAGGTGGAGATATACCATGTTAATAGATTGGAAGGCATTATTTTTAAGATGTTAATTTTCTTCCAAATGATCTACAAATTTATCTAAATTCCAATCTGTAACTGAACAGCCTTTTTTTTTTTTTTGGTACACTCCATAGCTGATTGTAGCAAAAGACCTAAATAATTAGAGCAATCTCTAAAAATTAGAACAAAGTTGACGGACTCACACTGTGTGATTTTGAGACCTTTCATAGAGCAACACTGAAAAAGGTTTGTTGTATTTGCATATAGATGTATTGTTCAATCTATCATAGCAGAAACTTGAAAAATAGACTCCCATATACAGCCATTTGATTTATGATCATAAAAGCAAGACAATTTAATGTGGGAAAGAACAACCTTTCCACAAATGGGGCTGGAACAACTGGATAAACACATTGGAAAAAATGAATCTGGACCCATTCCTCATAACATATAACAAAGTAAATAGAAAATGTAAACCTAAATATTAAAGGTAAATCTATAAAGCTTCTAGAAGACAACACAGAACTAATATCTTCATGAAACTGGGGAAGGCAAAAGGTTATCTCAGAGGATATATAACTGAGGACCACAAAAAATAATAAAATAACAATTTAGACTTCTTTAGAATTTAACATTTCTCCTCATCAAAAGACAAGGAGATGAAAACACAATCCAAAGACTGGGAGAAAATATTGAAAATACATCTATATGACAGTACATGTAACTAGAATGTGTAAAGTTTTGTTTTCAAAAAATAAAGAAGACAAAACAAAGAGGGAAATATGTGAATAGATAATTCAAAAGAGAAGATATGAATGGAGAGCAAGCACATTAAAATATTTCTCAAAGTCATTAAAACCTAGAGAAATGCAAATTAAAATCAAGATAAGATAACTACTTCAAAACCACTTGAATGATTAACATTTAAAAGCCTGACAACACCAAGCAAGTGGAAATTTTATTCCTTTCTTAGAGGAGTGTAAAAAGATTAACTGCTTAAAAATTCAAACATCTACCCCCGCCTCGTGACCTCACTGAAAGCACTTGTACATGATACACCAAATCTGTAAATGACCAAAATGTCCATTAACATGGGAATAAGTACTGGTATATTTATAAAATGATGCAAATCAAAACAGTGACTACTGATATACATGATATTGATAAATGTCAAAAACACTATGTTGAATGAACAAAGATGTCGAATACTTAATATTATATGATTCCTTTTTTTCTTCTTCTTTGTTTTTTTTTTTTGTTGTTTTTTGTTTTAGAACAGCTAAAACAAATTTATTGGGATAGAAATTAGAACAGTGAATAACTGGAAAGGTGAAAATTGACTTCTAGGGAAGCCCAAGGAATTTTCGGAGGAGATGGACATATTGCATATCTTGATGGGGTATTTGTTATGCAAATGTATGTATTTATAATGTAATTGAATCGTATGTTTATAATCTGCTCATTTTACCATATGTAAAATTTACCTTAAGAAGAAATACAATGGTAAGAAATTTCCTATCTTTTCTTTGAATTAGTTGTAGACCTACTAACTGAGGATAGGGATTTTAAAAGATTTTTCATATTCTATAAATTCAATGGATTTTCCAGGCAAGAAAGAATAATTAAAATGTTACATATTTCTTTTTTTCTTTTTTAAAGACTTTATTTATTTATTTGAGAGAGAGAGCACACAAGCAGGGTAAGGGGCCGAGGGAGAGGGAGAAGCAGATTCCCCCCTGAGCAGGGAGCCTGACGCAGGGCCCAATCCCAGGACTCTGAGATCATCACCTGAGCTGAAGGCAGCTGCCTAACCAACTGAGCCACCCAGGTGCCCCTAAAAATGTTATTATACTTCTTTAGAACTTAAAGAAATTCAAGAGGCTTTACTAAAAAATTGGCTCAGTCATCCATAATATATATTCATAAAACACCCTCTCCTTATCTAATATAGATTCAAAAGTCTTGAAATTGGATATAAAACTTTACAAATTGTAAAACATACAACAATGTAATGTGAAACTGTTGAATATGTATATCAATTCAAAATCACCTTGAAATTACTTCTTAGTGTTCAATTTACAGATTAAGCTAAAATGACTTATCATTAAGGAAGTAATAATTATTTCAATAAATGTAGAAGTATTCAGCTATCACATTTAGTACCATTTTATTAGAATCCAAATGTGATGGTAAGAATTTACATATCACTGATGAAAGTATTTTTAATTAGGAATTAAAAATTCATTAGCATTAGCATTGAAATTTAACCCATATAAGTTTTAACATTAGTAACTATTAATCTCAATCAAAATAAATTTGTTGGATAGTGGCAATTAAGCAGGTCAGTGATAGAGCTCTTTTATTAATAGTATAGGATACCTTTCAGTTGTGATAAAATATCACATTAAAAGTTTTATTAAGCTTCATGATTTTCAAACAACATGAATTATTTTTCAAGCTTTTATTAGGCTCAACAGACTATGGAAAAATATGGTGCATAATGATTAATATGCCCAAGATTTGATGATAAATAATTCCAAATTAATGCTTCATTTCAATGCATATTACTTAGTTTTTGACTCCAGCTTCTAAATTTAGTACCATTAACAAGAGATAAGCTAGCAATTATGCATTTATCAAAATAATTTTAAAATGTCTGATGCCTCAATAAATTACAAAGGTAGTAGTCCTTAGCCTGCAGAAAATTAAGTGCAAAAATCGGGTTATTTATTTTATATATGAAGTTAATGTCAGCAGATTTTTTAAAGGAGCTATCAATACACTATAAATAACTTGTAATTAGTCCAGTTGGCAATTGTGATTCAAGTAAACAATCAAGAGTGTGGATGAAATGACAAGAAGTCCAACTAACCATCTTGAGATCAAATTCAGGACGGAACTATATTATATTCTTTTTACTCTGCCTCAGTAATGGTGAGGGAGGTGGCAACAATAATAGTGTATCGTTGCTAATAATGCATGTCATTTTAAGTCTCATGACTGGGCTGCATTGGGTATGTGTGTTTGGGGCAGAGTGGACAAGAACCTTGCCTTTTGCTGCCATTTTCTGTCTTGGAAGATGCCTTTTTCAGGTTTAAATCTTATAGGCACCAGGCTAGAGGTAACCTGATTAGTAAGTTTATCTTACCAATTCTGTATGAATAGGAACTTTGTTAAACAATCTTTACTTCTTGGGGCACCTGGGTGGCTCAGTGGGCTAAGCCTCTGCCTTTGGCTCAGGTCATGATCCCAGGGTCCTAGTATCAAGCCCCACATCAGGCTCCCTGCTCAACAGGGAGTCTACTTCTCCCTCTCCCCCACTGCTCATGCTTTCACTCATTATCTCTCTCTCTCAAGTAAATAAATATAATCTTTTTTTTTTTTAAAAAGCAATCTTTACTTAGTATATCTGACTCAAAATGCTTGACTGTGAAAATATTCCCCCTTTTCTGAGATCAATGAAACTAGGATTGTTGCAAGTTACCTTGATAACAAGAATCAATAACAAGATATCCGTGGAAAGCATATGAAAAAAAATTCTAAAAGAAGATTTTTAAAATAGATTAAATATTTGCATTATAAATGTATCAAGGCTTCTCAAGTTCACTGTTTATTACATAAATACCAACAAAACCGATGTCACCTTCAGAGGAAATTTTACAATACATTCTTTTTATCATAAGGTTTTTCTGAAAGAATAAGAGGGCAAAAAAAAAAAAAAAAAAAACCCACCCCAAATTAGGAAAGATATCTAATTAGTGATATAGGAAATGGTTAGATCTAACAGATATTGTAAAAGATTATAAAACACAAATAGCCATTTTATATATCAATAACAGCTATGTAAAAGTCAAAAATAGCATTTGTTGCATGGGATAATTTAATATGTTACATATAAGTCATTCAAATCAATTGGAATGAGAGTTGCTTAATTATTGTTATACAAGTAATTAGACGGATACTTAGGAAATAAATTCAGTTGACTTCATCTTACAAGTGAATTAAAGAATAAAACATGCAAACGTACACATATTAAACAAATACCCAGACATTCTTTGTTTTAGTCTTTCAGTTCGTGATTCTATTAGCTATCCCTAGACCCCCACTTCTGGTGTCCCTTCCTTCTTTTGCAGGTTGAACTTGTGATAACAGAATTCTAAGATGGCCCCCAGGATTTCTGTGCCATGGTATATATGTTCTGTGTAATCTCCTCCCTTTGAGTATGAGAGGGAATCAAGAATAAATTGGGATTTTACTGCCACAATTTGTTGACTTGAGTTCATCAAAAGGGAAATTGTCTTGGATGAATCTGAACTAATCAGCCCCTTCCTGAAAGAAGAGATTCAAAGCAGGAGAAAAGCCTTCTTTGGGGCCTTTTAGAAGCAAATTGCCGTGGGATGGAGAGGGACACGTGGCAGGAAATGTTAAGCCATCTCTAGTTGCTGAGGACCTCAGAACTACGCTGCCAGGAACTGAGCTCAGCCAACTGAGTGAGCTTGGAAGAGGACCAAGATGAGGATCAGATGGGGTCATAGTCCCAAGCAGACTCCTTTATCTCATCCTCTTGAGACCTGAGTGCAGCACCCAGCTAACCTGGGGCTGGATTTCCTACTCAGGGAAACCCAGGATAATAAAATCATGTCATTTTGAGCTGGTAAGGTTTTGGTAATTGGTTACAAAGAAACATAAAACAAATAAAGGACTGTAGTTTCCTAATCTAATGTAAACTTTCTTCTCTGCTTTCAGAAATTTGTAAAAATTTCTGGAATTTGTACGAATTTGTAAGAATTTTAAAAATCCACCCAGGATTACTTGTTTTTTAAATATATATTTCCTCTAATATTATTCTTTTTTTTTTTTTTTAAAGATTTTATTTATTTATTTATTTGTCAGAGAGAAAGAGAATGAGCACATGAGAGAGCACAAGCACAGGGAGCAGCAGGCAGGAGAAGCAGGCTCCCTGCTGAGCAAGAAGCCTGATGCAAGACTCCATCTCAGGACCCTGGGATCATGACCTGAGCTGAAGGCAGACACTTAACTGCCTGAGCCATCCAGGCATTCCCCTCTGATATTTTTTCTTTGATCCATTGGTTATTTAAGACTACATGTTGTTTAATTTCCAAATATTTGTGATTTTCTCAAATTTCTTTTCATTATTGATCTCATTCAGTTGTGGTCATAAAACATACTTTGTATTTCAATTATTTTAAATTTATTGAGGCTTGTTTTATACCTAATGTATGGTATATCCTGGACAACATTTCCATTGCCTTTAAGAAAGGCAGTATTTGGTTGGAATGTTTCACAGAATTCTGTTTTAGTTGATTTATATTCTTACTCAATACTTACATTTCCTTATTCCTCTTCTGCTTAGTTGTTCTATCAGTCGTTGAAAGGTTGGTATTGAAATCTCTATTACTATTGAATCATCTCCTGATCTGTTCAATACTGTCAGTTTTGCTTAATGCATTTTCATGCCATGTTCTCAGGTGCATATATATTTATAAATTTTATGTCTTCCAGAGAGACTGACACTAATCATTATAAATTATTCTTCTCCAGTAACAATTTTCTGCATTAACAATTTTGGTCTTACAATCTATTTTGCTTATATTAGTGTAGCCACTCTAGTTCTCATCTGGGTACTGTTTGCATGAAATATTGTTTCCCATTCTTTTATTCTCAACCTATTTGTATCTTTGAATCTAAAGTGTGTCTTCTTTGGATAGCATATAGCTGGATCACATTTTTTTTTTAATCAGTTCTGCCAATTTCTGCCTTCTGTTGGATTATTTAATCCCTTTACATTTGAATTTTTAAAGTTATTTTTTGGTCTATATTTTAATTAATCTGATACCATTTGATTCCCCATGCTGCCTCTACAGACTATGTGTCTCTTAGCCTACCTGCTCAAGTTTCCATGTACCATGTGCTGGTTTTTTTTTCTGTGCATTTTATTAAAAATGCCAATATTTTAAAACATTCTATGATTTAAGTTTATTATCATGCTTATTTCTTACTTTCTTTTATCCTGCATTTATTATAGATTATGTATTGTTGTATCTACAGTTTTCCCTGATTGCCCTTCATAGACTACACTTAAAGCCACCAGCTTTTTCCTTAACACTAAATAAATGTAAGCCACCCCCCTCTTATTATCAGATTTTTACAAATCATTCTTTAGATCTATCCTTTCAAATTTCATCTAAAGTAAAATACATCTGTGCTGGGCTAGTATAAGATTTCTTTTGTTTGAATTGCAGTTTTCTAACATTGCTAGAAAAACAGATATGTCCTATAGATCTTTATTTGTAATGCCAGCCTAGTACTTCCTTTAAGTATATCCCTATAATTTGGGTATGGTTTTCAGGCAAGAGAAAGCCTATGCCTGATTTTCTGATCTGTGTTGGCCGGCCATGAATCCTCAGAGACTATAGTTGGGTAATAATGGATTCTAAATTTATTCCTACTTATTCTTAATTTACTGTTTTAGAGAGGAAAGAATATGGAGAACACAAATAATGTTGCTTGTTCCAATCCCATCAAGATTGGTGTTAGCTGGATTGTATTGTATATTTATACCAAAACTGCTTTGTCCATTCATCCACTGAAGAACATTTGGGCTGTTCTCATGCACGTGTACCACCCTGAGTATTTTTTTAAGTAGTTTTAAGTTCTTTTGGGAATATATAATATATCTAAAAGTGGGATAAAGGGCCACATGGCAATTCTACATTTACTTTTTTGTGGAATGCCAAACCGTTCTCCACAGTGGCTGAATAATTTTGCACTCCCACCAGCAATGTAGGAGTGTTTTAATTTCTCCACATCGTTTCCAACACTTGATATTTTCTTGGTATTATTATTAGTTTTAATAGTACCATAGGGGATGATACCTCTTTGAGGTTTTGATTTATACTTGCATTACCCTAATGACTACTGATAATGAGTATCTTTAGTATGTGTTGGTGTTGGTCATTTGTATAGCTTCTAGAATGTCTATTCAAGTACTTTTCCTATCATTTAATTAAGTTTTTTGTCTTTTTTTTTCTGAGTTGTAAGAGTTCTTTTTATATTCTGGATATTAGATGCATATCAAATATAAGATTTGCAAATATTTTCCCCATTCTATAGATGGTCTTTTCAACTTCTTGAAAAAGTTTTTAATTTTGAGGAAATCCAATTTTACCTATGTTTTCTTTTGTTATTTATGTTTTGATATTATATCTAAGAGTCTTGCCTAAGAGCACTTCAATGTTACTTTGCTATTTGTCTTACAGGACTCTAAATTTTCCTTAAATTTTTTTTTCCATCACCATCCAATTACTGAAGGGTATATCTTCTTTCATTTTTGCCCTTTTCTTTCCCTAGAAGTTATATATTTCAAATATTCCTCATTTCATTTTTCTTGTCCTTTAAAATCATGTATGTTTTAAAAGTTGTGCCTGGACCTTTAAATGAGTAGACTTTAAAATTGAGCACACTTAGAATTATTTCCCTGTGTTCTATGCCTTGATCTTCCTGAACACTTTCTCAGTTTTTGTATTTTGGTGTTTTTTCTGGATAGATTTCATCTTTTTGGTGTTTTATATTCCAAATCACAATGAGATCCCCTCATTAGCTTCCTTCTTCTGTCATCCCCAGCTCTTCTCAGTCTGCCTTTATCACAAAGCCTGAGGAATGGACGGAGGTAGCTTTGCAATGTGAGAAAAACCATGATGGGATGTGGTGAACTTTGTTTGTTGTTGTTGTTTTACTAAAGTTATTTTGTAGTTTCAGCATTCTTTGTCTTCACGCTATGCTGAGAGTATAGTTTTGTATAGAATTTACTTTCCTCTTGGTTTTATTTATGGTTTGGGAAAGATATTTTTGGAGATATGCAGCTATGCTGACACTATTGTCCTCAGCTACTCAGAAGCCTTTCTTCAGATGCATTTTTGTGATATTTTTGCAAATGAGATGCAGAAAATATTAGTTGGGTGATATTGTTGGCATCTGAATTCTTAGCTTTGTAGTCCAGATTGTATTGTTTAATTATCTGTTTTAACCCAGAAGTACAGAATTGAAAAATCTTAATTGAAATATTAGTTTGGTGTACTCTACCAGGGATCTCCTGAACTAAGGAAAAGGATATGTGGAAGTGAAGTGGAAAAAAAAAAAAGTTAAAATATCCACTAGCATCTCATCACAAGTTATAGAAATATAGACTCTAACAGCATCTTTTTCTCCTCAATTGCTATGCATGTGACCATCCACTATTTTCTCCTTTTTTTTTTTTTAAGATTTTATTTATTTATTCGACAGAGATAGAGACAGCCAGCGAGAGAGGGAACACAAGCAAGGGGGAGTGCGAGAGGAAGAAGCAGGCTCATAGCGGAGGAGCCTGACGTGGGGCTCGATCCCGTAACGCCGGGATCACGCCCTGAGCCGAAGGCAGATGCCCAACCGCTGCACCACCCAGGCGCCCCTATTTTCTCCTTTTTCTTCTTCCTATTATTATCTTATATAATGTTGTTGCTGTTAACAGTTTAGATTTTAGGCAACTGAATTTTAAGCTGGGACTGTGACTGAGTTTTAAGAGTAATTAACATAACCTGGAAAGACAATGCAACTCTGTCCCAAAGAGGGATGGAATGACTAGGAGAGAACATCTTGATTTGTACAAGAGATGGTATCATATTGGGGCTTCTGGGTGGCTCAGTCAGTTAAGCACCCAACTCTTGATTTCAGCTCAGGTCATGATCTCGGGGTCATGAGATAGAGCCTCATGACAGGCTCTAGCACTCTGCAAGGAGTCCGCTTGAGATTCTCTTTCTCTCCCTCTGCTCCTCCCCCTGCTAGTGTGCATGCTTTCTCACAATAAATAAATAAAATCTTTTTAAAAGATGGCATCATATTGTGAGATGCAGGCATAGAGCTGCCTTTGCTGTTTTATGAAAGTTCGGATATGTGTAGATGGGTATGTGATCCTAAGTAGCTGTAAGAATGTACACTGCCTATGTAGTTAGTATTTCCAAGTGTCAAGAGCACTATTCTATGCCCACTTACTGAAATGGAGGCTAACGTCTGACTGGACCAGGGTGAGGGCAGGGAAAAGAATAGGAATGAGGTCAGTGGGGTTCTACAGGCCCAGATCCTATAGGACCTTTTGGATCACAATAAGGAACCTGAATTTTATACAAGTGAAATCAGGAACGATAGGAGAGTTTTGGGCAGTAGAGTGGCCTGATGTTAGTCCTCACTGTGTTTTTTATGGTCCACCTACAAGCAGAAATCTCTATCCCTAAACCTCCCAACCCCCACACCTATATTGATAGATTCCAGGGCATTCCTTCTTCAGGTTGCTCTTTTCTAATTGGCTTTTCCATCACTTTGGCAATGACTCATAGTTTCTCCATGAACTTGGCTCAAATGACTTACTTTTTACATAATTATTAAATAATTTTTATTTTATTTAAAAGATTTTATTTTTTTGAGAGACACAGAGTGAGAGAACAAGCAGAGAGAGAGGGAGGTGCAGAGGGAGAGGGAGGGGCAGACTCCCCACTGAGCAAGGAGCTTGATGTCGGCTTGATCCTAGGACTCTGGAACCATGACCTGAGCCAAAGGTAGATGTTTAAGTGACTGAGCCACCCAGGTGCTCCACTAAATAATTAATACTCTAAGAAACTACATTTCATTCTACACCAACTATCTTCCTTGAGGCTATTGTCCAGGTTATAAATACCTGGGCAATAGTCCACTGTAAGATTGCCAATATCCTTCCCAGAATTTGTGGATATACCAGAGAGAATTCATATATCTCAGAGCAGACATAGAACCAGTGGCCCAGAAAAGTTATGCTGGAATTGTGGCTTCCAGCTGCAATAAAAAGGAAGGGATCCTACCACATTCCAACCTCGATTTGACCATCATTGAAGTGTTCACTGCCTTTTCACAAAACCTATATAACAGCTTCCTGTCTCTCAAATTTTTATTTCATCTATTTTATTATGTAAAATTAAAACCACAGTGAATTTAATGCATTGTACAATTATACCCATCTTCATTTTAGACATATTTGGCATGCTTTTTGCAACAGATTAAGGTAAGAGTGAGAATCTTAGCAATGAAAATATTTTTTCCATTTTTCTTCGTCCACCAGCCCTGGTGTCTCCTTCTTACCATGAATTAAGTAATTCATCATTTACAGTTTCCAATTAGCTCTTCTAAACTAATGAAAGAAAGCCTGTCATAAGTCCTCTAGGTAAAAAAGTTCATAAATTTAATTGAAGCAAGCAGAAAATTTCTATTATGGTCTTTTTCCCCTGTACCTTTCAAAATGCTTTTGTTGTTTCTTTATGTGAATTATTATCAAAGGCAAATGCTGGATTTCATTGTTGGCATCTTTCTAGTTTCTTCATAAGTTTTGGACAAAGTGGCCTTTAAGTATGCAGGCATTCAGAATAAGAAAAAATATTTTTAAACTTTTCATGTGCATAATTAAATAAGTTTTGAATTTGGAATAGTATAGGTAAGTCCTAGTATAGATAAAATTTTTTAAATCACATTAAATCAATTGATAAAATCCCTAAAAAACCATATTCAATGATTTGCAGAAATTTCACTCAGTATTTCCTGTTATCACTGGGACAGTTTTCATATGTTGTTTGTAAATTATAAACTACTATAGAAGTGTTAATTATTATTTTATTTTAAGGATACTAGAAAAGAGAACTTTGAAATTTTCTTTAAGAAATCTGTGGTTTTTTTGTTTTGTTTTGTTTTGCTTTTTTGCTGGTTTAAAATGTTTTACTGAAAGATAAAGACCATAAATACATAAGAAATCTGTGTTTTATTAAAGGTGAATATAGGGGTGCCTGGGTGGCTCAGTCATTAAGTGTCTGCCTTCAGCTCAGAGCGTGACCCCATGGTCCTGGGATCGAGCCCCACATCAGGCTCCCTGCTCCCCTGGGAGCCTGCTTCTTCCTCTCCCACTCCCCCTGCTTGTGTTCCCTCTCTCGCTGGCTGTCTCTCTCTCTCTGTCAAATAAATTAAAAAAAAAATCTTTTAAAAAAATAAATAAATAAAGGTGAATATATTTTAAGTATTTGTTAGTGGTAAAATTTTTTATTATATTTAAACACAATTCCTAGACTATTTTCACTGGAAACAAGAATTTCCATTGTAATAAATATCGTAAAATACAGACTAGATCTTGATAAGATAGAAAAACAGTATGAATTCTCTTCAGAATCTTAGTAGAACAGTGGTCTTCGATAGTTTTACTGTGCTATGGTGAAATGATTACTCAGACTAAAAACAAAATTTCACCATAAGAGCCAGAGATCCATCTCTGCTGCTGTCTTTGGGAGCAAATAATCTAATTACATCATTTACTAGCTATACTAGCACACAAAAAATCAAAATATTAGAGATCTTACTCAGTATCAAGCTTTTCTAATAATTCAAGAATACAATCAAGAGACATAGGGGAAGAAGGGAGGGGTCTGAGAGGTCAAGGGCACTGACTCTTTAGCCCAGAGTAAGAGATGAGACCTTTAAGATAGATTTTACCTCCTAAACCAGCATAGATTTAGATTATCAAACATCTTTATTTTATACACAGAAACATGCTTAGCTTATGTGGCATATTACAGGATACTATGCCTCATAAATCTACACGTTCTAGTTTTCTTTACCAGAAGCAATCTTAAACCAGGGTCATCTTGATAGAATCATTACAGAAGTAGCAGATTTCCTCCCGGTGGATATCCTTAGGCTATTTTAAGGAGGTCTTGTTATCAGTAGATTCACAAAGAAATTTAGATAGATTTACCAGCCTCCGCTCTTTCCCTGAGTAATCAACCCCTAGTAATCAGGAGAGAAAAGGATTCCAAGCCAACTGCTTTAACTCTTTTTTTTTCTCACTAGAGGTGTTGCTACACTATAATGGCAATCATATTGCAATATAAATTTATCAAATCAACACTCTGTGCCCCTTAAACTTAAACGTGTTATATGTACATTACATCTCTAAAAAAAGGGGAGAATGCAAATATTTAGGTTAACAGTGTTGAAAATTTATCAGCTAAGTACACAGAAGGCAATAGAGTTGAGGTTTTCTAGAAAGGTGTACTAATAATCATGAACCATGAACTCCAAGATGGGTAAGGAGCAAAGAGAAGGGATCTGGGAAACATATGGATAGAAATAACCCTATCCAGTTCTTATCAAGGTGAGTAGCCTCATAAAATGAGTTAGGAAGGTTTCTATTTTCTCCATGCTCTGCATCTATCTAAGTAAGCTACAGTGTTCTCGACAATGTGTCAGAATTCAAACTGTTAAAATGATTGATCTGATGTCCTTTTGGAGGACAAAACTTTCCTTATCTTTCCAAATTTTTCTTTACTTTTTGTTGCTATTGTCCAATAAGTTTTCTGCCTATTCTTTAAACTCTTTGCCAATCTTTATTTGTCCTAGTTAGTCATCCCTTTCATCTGTAATTTCAGTTGAATTGGTATGAATCAGTTCAAAGTGATGGCATAGAATTATTTTTATCTGTAGTTTGTCTTCTTTTTTATTCCTCATACTGACTTATGTTTTTGTCTCTTAGTCCTTCCCCGTCAAACCTGCTAAAGTTGGTTCTTTCCTTTTTTCTTAATTATCAATTACTTTATGTATTTATTTAAAATTGAAGTATAATTAACATGCAGCATAATATTAGTTTCAGGTGTACAATATAATGATTCAACAATTTAATTATACATTACTCAGTGCTTACCACAGTAAGTATAGTCACCATCTGTCACCAAACAACATTATTACAATCTTATTGACTACATTCCCTGTGCTTTTCATCTCCATTACTTATTCCATAACTACAAGTATGTACCTCTTAATCCTCTTTATCTATTTCTCCCATCCCCCTGCCCCTCGCCTAAAATTGGCGCTTTCAAGGAACATTTTTGTAGTTGTATGCTGAAGTATACTTTTTATTTTTTCAATTTCTATTTTATATTAATTTCTTCCTATTAACTATGATAAAATTATCTTATTATTCTTCTCCTAAATCTTTCATTAAAAGGTGTTTTTATTTATCATCAGTCTATTTGGGTTTTTAAAATTATCCTAAGTTTTTAATTAGCCTTTATAGCTTTAGGGTCCATATTTTTGATATTTAATACTTTCATTTACGTTTATTTATAATATAACTGATAACTCAAAATATTTAAGATTTTATTTTAACTCACATATAACAACCAAAGGGCAAATTATTCTATTCAATTTTTAAATAAATTTTACCTCATATTCAGAGAATGGATTTGTGCAATTTTAGACTTTATTCTGTTTTCTTTTCTCCATGTCTAGTATGTAGTCAATTGTTTTATTTTAAATGTTTATGAATATTAGAAAAATGTGTATTCTCTGTTAAGCAGTAACTTCTTGAAAGATTGGATATTGATATATTGATGGCTAGATAAATAGATGTCCCATGTCACTTTAAACAATATAGAGGTGTTGCTTTTCTTTCCTGTTTTGCATTTTTAAACAAAGTTGGTAAGATCTTTTGTCCTCTGACCAAAAAAAGTTTGCACATTTCTGATTCCTATTTTAATTGTGAGACAATTGTTTTTGTTTCTTGCTTAACATTTCTATTTTTTATTTGCATTAAGTTATAAAGCTGTTTTTCAACAGTGATTTAGAGGTATGTTTTTCCAATCTTTTATATATCCCAAAGCTTCCTCTTTCTTGGACTTATTTTGCATGTTAATGAAATAAGTCCTGTCACTTTTTTTCCAGAAATACTACATGATGATAAATTTCTTGATCTTGTATATATGAATAAGTGAACTTCCCTCACCACCAGATGCTTATTTAGTCACAGAATGTTAAATTCTACATTCTTTGCTTTCAGAACAATGATATTTTCCTCTATTTTCTTTTAATATTCTGTTTTACAATAAGAAAAGGAAGAGCCTGCATTGAATATTGAGAAAACAATGAGTTTGTGAATTTGAGTTAATGTGCAACCCTGCTACATCCTCTCTCAAGCTATACTTTCATTCTAATATATATACACATTCCCACCAACTCATATTTCATCCAGATTTCTTAGGGGATTTCAGCACAGAGTGATTTTTGAAAACTAAAACCCCAACAAGGATAATACATCATGTGCGTCTTAGTGGCTAACTGTGTGGGCAGTTGCCAGGGAGTCCGGATGCCCTCGCCCAAACGATGTAATGCACCACAAGACACCTGGGACCTAAATGCCACCCCAATCACTACGGTTTAAAAATAATACTCCTGTTGCATTTGCAATAATTTTTATATATTTATTTGTGTTGTTTAATATTGGTGTTCCCTAACAGACTCTTAAACTTCGTAAGACATTGATTATGATTATGACTATTTCCTATTATTTTGTGGCCATAGAACACACTGGGTGCTTGGAAAATATTTATGGGCTTTAGTTGAATAGACTGAAATGAACATTTTGTGAATGGCTTACTTGAAGGAAATAGAGCGACATTCAAAAAGCTAGATTCTCTGCTTCAGGCAGAAAAAATAAAATAAAAATCTTTCTAAGACCATGGCTGAACAAGGTAAATGTTATAAGTGTATTTTCATTGGACAAATTAGTAGAGTTTTTTTTTTTTTAGCGTAATGAGTGTTATAAATAGATTCTGATTGAAAAAAATAAAGGTGATCAAGTTTTTGTTCTTTTTTTTTTTTAAGATTTATTTGAGAGAGAGATAGAGTGAGCAGGGGGAGGGGCAGAGGGGAAGCAGAGTCCCTGCTGAGCAGGGAGCCTGACACAGGCTCTTGAAGACCCTGGGCTCTTATTCCATTATCCTCTTTCTAATTTGTTTTTGGCAACAGTTTCAGAAACTGAACTTTTCACTAGGGCAATATAACCTAGTGGTTAAGAGTGCGGTCTCTAGAGTTAGGATCCATGGATTTCGGTCATTCTTTATCTACTTATCTGTGTGATCTATACATCACAGTTTCTACTACTCATGGCTTCTGCTCCTTCTTTAAAATATGGATAATTGTCCTTACTGTCCAGAGTCTCCCCGGGAAGATCACACAATAAAATCACCAGATTCTAAACAGTTCAAAAATAAATCACAACTGTGTATGTCAAAACATCAATTTATTGCTAAAGGAAAATTGAAGTGTGCAGCTTGATAAAAGACAGGTGTCAACTAAACCTCAGAATTATGAACACTCACCACCCATTTGGCAGCAAAACAAACATGTCCTCATTGTGCACAGCTCATTCCCAAAAGGAAAAGTGAGGGCAGAGCTGAGCTATGTGCACCTAGTTATTTTTCCCAAGGTTAGTGAATGACTAAGTTTGTCTACCTGTCTATGGGGGAAGAGAACAAAGGTGCTGTGGCTTTAATTTGCCTACTGAACATCTCTTTTCATGGAAAAGCTGTCTTCCCTGTTGCACTGAGGTTGCCATCCATCCAAGACAGTTTTTGTTCTGAGAATTCTTGGAGCCTTATCACTATTTCTGTTGTAAAGAGGGATGCGCGTCTCCCTGAGGTTAGGGGTGAACTGTTTATCAAGACAGCCCTCCCTCCACCTTCAAGAGGCTGGTTCCTCTTATGCCAAATGCAGGTCCCCTGTTGATCTTTCTGGGTCTCCTGCTATGCAGATTGGATTCAGTCCCTCTATGGTGAGAAAAATAACTCCTCAGTCATCACATTTCTATTCTACTCCTTTTCTGATTCAAAATCATGTCCAGCCACGATGTACTGTGAGGTTAGTCACCAAAGTAATATGAGATGTATAAAACACAATACATAAACTCCAACTAAACATGCCAACTGAAACAGGCTCCTGATTTCAATCCTATGGAATTAAATATTCCCAGTAAGAAATTAAAGCTCAAATACATAAACCCTTTCAAGTTAAAATCCAAAGCAATTAGAATCAATTATTTTTACTCTTATAAGTTAAAAACGTAAAATCCAAAATTCTTACGTTTAATTTAAGGGAAAAAATCCTCCTAAATTCCTTATTTAATTTCATTTCATTCAGAGACATTCTTGATAACTCCCTAGAAATTCCTGACAGCAGCCTGGGACAGCTTATGTTGTAACAAATCTCTCAAGATTTTTTTCACTTTTATTGGTTTAAAAGCATTCACAAAACACCGAATATTATCAATTTGGTGTCTCCATTCCCATAAACAAACACGGAATAACCATTAGCCCTTTTAACAGCGATCCCAGGTAAAATTATATTCCCAGAACTCAGTATATAGTTTTACCAAAATCCATAGCAAAAACCAAATCAGGGAGGGTACCTACAGATAATCTTCATGGAGTTATCCTGACCAGAATGACAATCAGTCCATTCCTGTTACTCAGAATCTATGTCCTATAAACGTGTAGTTTGTGGGGAAGCAATAACTCTGCAAAGTATTTTTGCTTGTAAGCAATTGTTAAATCTGGAGGAAAGCTTCACTTATGCATCTATATTCTATCACATACACTGGCATTGAAATACTGCTAGCATCTTGGTTGTCTAGAAAATTCCAATGAAAAGGGCAATTGATGGGTTATTTGAAGTGTCTTCCTTTTAAAACCAAAGTAGTCACTGCTACTTACCCCGACCCAACTCCCATATCTCTCACCCAATTGTTGCACCGAGTTTAGCATCTATGTGAGTCAGGATCTATTAATTTTCTGAGTGAACTTTCAAATTCCTGGGGCATAGTGGTTAATTCTATTACTACTTATTACGGAATAGTTTACATTACATCATTCCTCCTCCTGTTTTAGTTGGAAAATCACTTTCAGATTCACAATCTGGACTTCTGACAAAAGGAACCTAGTAAGAACTGGTATTTCTGCATGTTCTCTGTGATACGTGTTCCTTTTTATCTACTTATTGACTGTTCCAAGCACTGAAGCAATAATTACTTTATGTGGCTTTTTCCCATGCAGTTATGGAATGTGCCTCTCATGCTTAATTCCCTCTGCCATTGTCTTAACCCTTTCAAGAGTTTTCAGCTAGATTCCCAAGAATATAACCTTTTTTAAAAAAAATTGTGTTTTTACCCCTTCTCTAATGCATATAGGATATTTTTATATTTGTACTGCTAGAATTGAGTACTTTCAATCCCCTGATGTTTTCTTTATTTTATGCCCCAGAAATTTGTTTTCTTAAGATATTTCTTTATATTTTGCCCTCACAGCGAAATGGCTGTGGATCTTCCAAAAGTTTTTGGGTGGTGAACCTCTGTGTAAACAATTTCTCTCTCCTTTTGTTTCCCTGAGTGAGATAATCTCTTCACATCATCTTCTTCTATTCATGCCTGGACTCGATTTGACAGTACCTGCCTTTTTCCCTTTAAGATGTCTTATCTGGTGTGTATTTTAGACTATTAATTGCATAAGTTTATTGGCCAGCTTTCTGAAGACAAAACTATATGTCTGACTTCAATGACCATACCACCTTGAAATTACCTGTCAGTACTTTGACTTTTTTTTTTTTTAAAGATTTTATTTATTTATTTGACAGAGATAGAGACAGCCAGCGAGAGAGGGAACACAAGCAGGAGGAGTGGGAGAGGAAGAAGCAGGCTCATAGAAGAGGAGCCTGATGTGGGGCTCGATCTCATAACACGAGGATCACGCCCTGAGCCGAAGGCAGATGCTTAACCGCTGTGCCACCCAGGTGCCCCAATACTTTGACTTTTTAAAAAACAGCTCTATTGAGGTATAATAAACACACAACTTCAGTGTTTTGATGCATGTGAACATATGCAAACACCCATATTATCACTACGATCAGATAATAAGCATTTCCCCCAAAAGTCTCCCTGTGTGGCTCTTTTTTTTTTTTAATGATTGAAAACACCTATCATGAGATCTACCCTCTGAACAAAATTTTAAGTGCACAATATTGTGTTGTTAACTACTGGCACCATGTCATACAACAGATCTGTAGAATTTATTCATCTTGCTGAAACTTCGTAACGATTGAACAATTCCCTATATCCCTCTTCCTACAGCCCATGAAAACCATCATTCTATTATTTTCTTCAGTAAATTTGGCTATTTTATATACCACATGTAAGTGGAGACATACAGCATTTGCCCTTTTGAGACTGGCTTATTTGACTTGGTGTAAGTCCTCCATGTTCATCCAGGTCCTCACAGATGTTGGCCTTTTTTTAAGGCTGCATTTTCTTTATCCATCATCTATCCCAGAAGTAAAATTGCTAGATGATATGGTAGCTCTATTTAAATTTTTGTGAGTCTTTATTTTAATACTAGTTAGTGAACACACGATGTTGTTAGTTTCGGGCTTACAATATAGTGACTCAATAGCTGTACATCACTTGGTGTTCATCATCATAAGTGCCCTCCCTAATCCCCATCACCTCTTTCACCCATCTTCCTACCACCTCCCCTCAGTTTGTTCTCTATAATTAAGAGAATTGGTTTCTGGCTCTCTCTCTCTCTCTCTCTCTTTTTTTTCCCCTTTACTCCTTTGTTTTGTTTCTCAAATTCCATGTATGATTGAAATCATATGATATTTGTCTTTCTCTGACTTACTTCTCTTAGCATGATACTCCCTAGCTCCATCCATGTCATTGCAAATGGCAAGATTTCATTCTTTTTGATGGCTGAGTAATATCCCAGGTATATATATACCACATCTTCTTTATCCATTCATCAGTCAGTGGACATTTGGGCTGTTTCCATAATTTGGCTATTGTAAATAATGCTGCTATAAATGTAAGGGTGCATGTATTCCTTTGAATTAGTGTTTTTGTATTCTTTGGGTAAAAACCCAGTACTGTGATTGCTGGATCCTAGGGTAGTTCTATTTTTAACCTTTGAGAAACCTCCATACTGTTTTCCCCAGTGGCTGCACCAGTTTGCATTCCCAGCAACAGTGCACAATGGTTCTTTTTCCTTCACATCTTCACCAACAACTGTTGTGTCTTGTGTTGTTGATTTTATCTATTCTAAATTTTTTGAGGAAGCTCCATCTGTTTTCCACAGTGATTGCACCAGTTTGCATTCCTACAGTGCACAAGGATTCCCTTTTCTCCCCATGTTTGCCAGCACTTGTTGTCCTTTGTTTTTTGATAATAGCCATCCTAACAGCTGTGAGGTGATATCTTACTACAGTTTTGATTTGCATTTCCCTGACACTTAGTGAAATTTAGTACCTTTTCATATACTTTACTGGCCATTTGTATGTATTCTTTGGAGAAATGTCTATTCAAGTTCTTTGCCCATGTTTTAGTAAGGTTTTTGGTTTGTTTTGTTCTGTTTGCCATTGAGTTGTATGGTCTTCTTATATTTTTTGGATATTAACGCCATAGATAAATGATTTGCAAATGTTTTCTGATTCTGTAGTTGCCTTTTCACTCAATTGTTTCCTTCACTATAAGAAATTTTTTAGTTTAACCAAGTCCCACTTATTTATTTTTGCTTTTGTTGCCTGTGCTTTTGGTGTCATAGCCAAGAAATCATTACCAATACCAATGTTATAAAGTTTTTCCCCTAGGTTTTCTTCTAGGAGTTTTATAGTTTCAAGTCTTATGTTTAGGTCTTTAATCCCTTTTGAGTTGATTTTTGTGTAAGGTGTAATACAGAGGTTCAATTGCATTCTTTTGCATATGGGTATCCAGTTTTCCCAACACTAATTATTGAAGAGGTTATCCATTCCCCATTGTGGATTTCTGGTATCACTGTCAAAAATCTGTTAACCATATATATGTGTGGGTTTATTTCTGAACACTGTCTCTCCTTCATTGGTTTGTATGTTGGTCTTTATTCCAGTGTAATACTGTTTTAATTACTGTAGCCTGGTAAAGTACTTTGAAATCAGGAAGTGTGATGCCTCCAGCTTTGTTTTTCTTTCTCATAATTGCTCTATTTGGGGGCTTTTGTGGTTTCATGTGATTTTAGGATTTTTTTTCTGTTTCTGTAATAAGTGCCATTGAGATTTTGATAAGGGAATGCATTGAATCTGCACATCATTTTGGGTAGTACAGACATTTCAACAGCATTAATTATTCTAATGCATGGACATGGGATATCTTTCCATTTATTTATATGTTTTAAAATTTTCTTTTATCAGTGTTTTACAGTGTTCAGTGTACAAGTCTTTTATCTCCTTGGTTAATTTCATTTTTTTTTTTCTAATGTCATTGTAAAAAGAACTGCTTTCTTAATTTCCTTTTTGGATAGTTTGTATATAGAAACACAACTGATTTTTTTGAATGTTGACTTTGTATTCTGCAACATTACTGAATTCGTTTATTGGTTTTAATAGTCTCATTTTTGTGTTTGTTTTTGTTTTGTGGAATCTAAGGTTTTCTACATATAAGATTGTCATCTCCAACCAGAGATAATTTGTTTCACCCAATTAAAGCAATTGTCTTCTACATATTTTTTTTTTAAAGCATAAGTCCTCAGTGAAACCTGTGAATCAAAAAAGCTAGCTCCAGAATGGAAGTTAGTACTTGTCATAATTAGCTACACAATTATTTTGGTTGTTTTTTATTATGTACATGGAATTCAGTGCTAAAATCCTACTAATACATTCAACAATGTTTCTAATTAAAAGAAAACTTGTCATCCTTCCTCTTGAAATTCTGAAAAACAGCCATGACTAGAGTTTTGTTTTGTTTTTTCTTAACTGCATTGAAACCTCGGTTGTGGAACACAGAGGCAGATCTGCAAGCATGGATGAGGCTGACTTTTGAAAAGTCTAGAGAGAGTTTAATTTTTCCAGCTTAAAAACCAGCAGAAGCCTTAGAAAATTGTCAGAACAAATACCGTCAGAGGCCTCTGGTGGTCTCCAAACAAGTTGACAGGGATCCGTCTATCTGAGCCACAATTCTGACAAGACTTTCTAGACACTATGTTGAACTCAAAAAAATAAGGCCTTCCATACTCTGGCCCTCTATCTTCGGAATTGCTCTGGTAATCTTCTAAACTCTAATTTTAATCTTAGTATAGTCTATCATTATACAAATTATCAAATTTGAAGCTGTACAGCCCTCAGCAAGAATGATCGGCTGAATGCTCAAATGAAACTTCATAGCACATATTCAAATTTATGAAGAAAAGAGCAAGTTTACTAGTAAGACAGTTACTACCTGAGCTAACTATGCACTTGGGTGTAATCTACCCCACTTATATTTTATCTAAACTATAATCCTGGCTTCATTTATTTATCCATGAGTTACCACATAGAGAATTTTAAGCCATATTTTACTTTCTTTTTCCTTTTGAGTTTCTTATAAGAAATATTATCTTCAAGCTACTCTAACAAATGTCTGTCTTACTCAACTGATGTCCCTTTTCTGACTGAGGTTATTTTTTAAGGTTTCTCTCTTCCTTTTCTCTTTTTCCTTTCCATGCCTTTTCATTTCTTGTGTTCTTTGTTCCTGCTTGTCTCAAGACCTCAGTAGCAACTAGCACTAATTATTCATAATGAATCTAGAGTGCACTCAAGCCTGAATTTCACCCTCCCCTCCCCATTAGCTCACACTCAGCTTGGCTAGCAGGAAAACTCTAAGGAAAACGGTGGAGGAAAACCATGGCTGTCGTTGCTATGGACCAGCCAGAAAGACATTTTCTTTTTTTTTTTTTTTTAAGATTTTATTTATTTGACAGAGATAGAGACAGTCAGTGAGAGAGGGAACACAAGCAGGGGGAGTGGGAGAGGAAGAAGCAGGCTCATAGCAGAGGAGCAATGTGGGGCTTGATCCCATAACGCCAGAATCACGCCCTGAGCCAAAGGCAGACGCTTAACCGCTGTGCCACCCAGGCGCCACCAGAAAGACATTTTCTCATCTCCAGTGTGCCAATTCCAGTCTACCATCCAGAACCAGATCTTTGCCCTGACAAGCTCATTCTCCGATACCCATAAAAATGCTAAAATCAATATCAAATGTGTTTTAATAGTTGGCAACAATGGTTTCCTTAAAACAACATTCCAGGGTCTTTCACAAAGTGATGAACATTAAGATTGTTTTCAGAATTTCTTTTAGTCTGTTGATTGATTTTTACTACAACAAAGAATTTTTGCAGTAAACATCCGTGTACATGGCATTTATTACCAGTTCCATCATTTCTACATTTCCATAAATGAAATGGTGGGTCAAAGTGATCCTGTAATTTTAACTTTAAGATATGCAGCAAACTGCTTTCTCCTAATGTTAGTTAATCACATTTCTGCTTGCAGTGTATGATAGGAAATGGGGCAGTATTGTTGGAGGGAGAAGGACCAAATCATACAAAAGATTCTGTCATCCACAAGAAGGAATTTGACCTTATTCTAAGTTCACAGTGAAGTTTTCAAGGGCTTTAAGCAGGGGAGTGACATGATTTTTAAAATATTACAAAAAATGCTGTGATTTGACTTGTGAGGAATGGGTTGGGGAAGGCAAAGGTGGATCAGAGAGAAAAGTACAGTGAAAAATGATGTTAAGATTTTTCTCAATTATTTGGATTGTAAAGATATTTTGAAATGAGTTCATAATATTATAGGAGTCCTCTGAAATTTCTGTCTGAAGCAATTACACTAACAGTGCTGTTTAATCTGTGTAGAACATAGCCCATATACTTGTTTTTAGTGATGTATTACAAAATACATGTCCATTAAATATAAGAACGTTAAGTTAAAATAAATGAACAACTAAAAAAAATGCATTAAACAGCACTTCCTTGGAGAAGGCTGCTCTGATAATCCAGTCTGAAATAATTATTCCTCTCTTATTCTCTTTCAAGTCAAGCATCGTGTTTTTATTTTTTTATACTACTTCACTGATTTTATAATTACATATTCACTTGTGTTTTTATCTGTGCAGAGTCTATCTTTCCTTCAGACCCACCACCATGTCTGCCTTTCCTGATGTATTCACAGGACGAAGTACAGTACGGTGCAGGACAAACAATACACGAAAACAAATGTTTGTTAAATTAACAAATCAATATTCATATCTTAAAGACCAAGGAGCAATACCTATTTATCTTCATTTCCATAGCTCATACAGGAAGACATTAGTAGACATTTGGGGGACCTAAATTAAAAAATTATAAAATCTATCAGTTTAGGAATATATTTTATGCAAATTAATGTATCATTTTTCTTTTCATATAGTTCAATACCAGCCTTGGAAAATTACAAATGCATATGTATTTTATTTTATTTTAAGTTTTAATTTTAATTTTAGGTAGTTAATATACAGTTGTATAATACAGTGATTCAACAATTTCATACATTACCCAGTGATCACCATGACAAGTGCACTTCTTAATCCCCATCACCTATTTCACCCAAACCCCCATCCCCTCACCTCTGGTTAGTAACCATCAATTTGTTTTTTATAGTTAAGAGTCTGTTTCTGGGTTTGTCACTCTCTCCCTCTCTTTGTTTTTCCCTCTGCTTTTTTGTTTTGTTTCTTAAATTCCAAATGCCAGTGAAATCAAAGATATTTGTCTTTCTCTGACTTATTTCGCTTAACATTATACTCTATAGCTCCATCCATATCATTGCAAATGGCAAGATTTCATTCTCTTTTGGCTGAATAATATATACTACCACTTCTTTATCCATTCATCAGTTGATGGACACTTGGGCTATTTCCATATCTTGACTATTGTAAATAATGCTGTTAAAAACATAGAGGTCTATCTATCTTTTTGAATTAGTGTTTTGTACTCTTTGTGTAAATACCCAGTAGTGTGATTGGTGGATTGTAAAGTAGTTCCATTTTTAACTTTTTGAGGAACCTCCATACTGTTTTCCAGAGTGGCTGCATCAGTTCACATTCCCACCAACAGAACACAAGTGTTCCTTTTTCTCCACATCCTCACCAACACCTGTTATTTCTTGTGTTGTTGATTTTAGCCATTCTGACAGGTTGAAGTGATATCTCATCGTAGTTTTGATTTGCATTTCCCTAATGATCAGTGATGATGAACATCTTTTCATGTGTCTGTTGGCCATCTGTATGTCTTTTTTGGAGAAATCTCTGTTCATGTCTTCTACCCACTTTTTAATGGGATTACTTGTTCTTTTGGTGTTGAGTTTGGTAAGTTCTTTATGCATTTTGGCTACTAACCCTTTACCAGGTCATTGGCAAATATCGTCTTCCATCCCATTGATTGCCTTTTATCTTTTGTGATCATTTCCTTTGGTGAGCAGAAGCTTTTTATTTTGATGTAGACCTGATAGTTTATTTTTGCTTTTGTTTCTCTTGCCTCTCGAGACATACATAGAAAAAAGTTGCTGTGGCCGATGTTAAAGAAGCTACTGCCTGTGTTCTCTTCTACAATTTTTATGGTTTCAGGTATCACATTTAGGTCTTTCATCCAGTTTGAATTCATTTTTGTGTATGGTGTAAGAAAATGATCCAGTTTCTCTCTTTTGCATGTTGCTGTCCAGTTTTCCCAACACCATTTTTTGGGGAGACTGTTCTTTCCCCAATAGACATTCTTTCCTGCTTTGTCAAAGACCGATTGACCATACAGTTGTGGGTCCATTTCTGGTTTTCTATTCTGTTCTACTGATGTATGAATCTGTTTTTGTTCCAGTACCATACTGTTGTGATTACTACAGCTTTGTAATATAATTTGAAATCCAGAATTATGATGCCTCCAACTTTGCTTTTCTTTTTCAAGAATGCTTTAACTATTTGGGCTCTTTTCTGGTTCTACACAAATTTTAGGATTGTTTGTTCTAGTTCTGTGAAAAATGCTATTCGTATTTTGAAAGAGTTTGCGTTAAATGTGTAGATTGCTTTGGATAATACAGACATTTAAAAAATATTTGTTTTTCCAGTCCATGAGCATGGAATGTCTTTCCATTTCTTTGTATCATCTTTAATTTCTTTCATCAATGTCTTACAGTTTTCAGAGTACAGGTCTTTCACCTCTTTGGTTAGGTTTATTCCTAGGTATCTTATTGTGTTTGGTGCAATTGTAAATGGATTGATTCCTTAATTTCTCTTTCTGCTATATCATTTTTGGTGGAGTCTTTCAGGTTTTCTATATGTATTTCTGTATATATTTTATTTGCAAATAATGAAAGTTTGACTTCTTCCTTGCTGATATGGATGCTTTTTATTTTTGTTGTTGTCTGATTGCTCTGGCTAGGACTTCCAGCACTATGTTGAATAAAGGTAGTGAGAGTGGACATCCTTGTCTTGTTGCTGACCTTAGCGGAAAAGCTCTCAGATTTTCCCCATTGAGGATGATGTTTGGGTTTTTCATATATGACCTTTATTACATTGAGGTACGTTCCCTCTAAACCTACTTTGTTGAGGGCTTTTATTATGAATGGATGTTGTACTTTGTCAAATGTTTTTTATGTTTCTATTTAAATGATCATATTGTTCTTATCCTTCTCTTATTGATGTGAAGTATCACGTTGGTTGATTTGCAAATACTGAACCACTCTTGCAACCCAGAAATAAATCCCACTTGATCCTGGTGAATGATTTTTTTTAAATGTATTGCTGAATTTGGTTTGCTAGTATTTTATTGAGGATTTTTGCATCTATGTTCATCAAGGATTTTAGCCTTTAGACACCTTTAGTGGTGTCTTTATCTGGCTTTGGTATCAGGATAATGTTGGCTTCATAGAATGAAATTGGAAGTTTTCCTTCCTTTCCTATTTTTTGGAATTGTTTGAGAAAAATAAGTATTAACTCTTCTTTAAATGTTTGCTAGAATTTGCCTGTGAAGTCATATGGTTCTGAACCTTCATTTGCTCAGAGTTTTTTTGTTTGTTTGTTTGTTTGTTTGTTTTTTAAAGATTTTATTTATTTATTTGACAGAGATAGAGACAGCCTGCGAGAGAGGGAACACAAGCAGGAGGAGTGGGAGAGGAAGAAGCAGGCTCATAGTGGAGGAGCCTGATGTGGGGCTCGATCCCATAATGCCAGGATCATGCCCTGAGCCGAAGGCAGACGCTTAACCGCTGTGCCACCCAGGCGCCCCAGAGTTTTTTTGTTTTTTAATTACTGATTAAATTTCTTTGCTCATTATTATTTTGTTCAAATTTTCTATTTCTTCCTATTTCAGTTTTGGTAGTTTATGTGCTTCTAGGAATTTATCCATTTCTTCTAAGTTGTCCAATTTGTTGGCATATAGTTTTTTATAATATTCTCTTATAATTGGTTGTGTATTTGTGATGTTGGTTGTTATTTCTCCTCTCTCATTTGTGATTTTATTTATTTGAGTCCTTTCTCTTTTTTTCTTGCTAAGTTTGGCTAAAGGTTTATCAATTTTATTGATTTTTTTTCAAAAAACCAGCTCCTGCTTTCATTGATTTGTTCTATTGGTTCTGGGGGCATTTGGTTAGGTTTGGTTTGGTTGTTTAGTTCCTTTATTATTTATTTCTCCTCTAATCTTTATTACTTCCTTCCTTCTGCTGGTTTTAGGTTTTGTTGTTCTTTCTCTAGCTCCTTCTAGGTATAAGGCTATTTTTCTTGCATCTTGAGGGAGGCCTGTATTGCTATAAACTTCTCTCTTAGAACCACTTTTGCTGCATCCCAAAGGTTGTGGGCCATTGTGTTTTGATTTTCATTTGTTTCCATATACTTTTTTAATTTCTTCTTTTATTCCCTGGTTGACCCATTCACGTTTAGTAGCATGGTATTTAACTTCCATGTATTTGTGGTTTTTCCAGTTTTTTCTTGTGGTTGACTTCTAGTCTCATAGCTTTGTGGTCAGAAAAGACACATGTTATGACTTCAATGTTCTTGAATCTGTTGAGGGTTGTTTTATGGGTTAATATGTGATCTATTTTGGAGAAGAGTCCATGTGTACTTGAACAGAATGTGTATTCTGTTGTTTTTAGTATGCAAATATTCTGAATATATCTGTTAAATCCATCTGGCCCAGTGTGTCATTCAAAGCCATTGTTTCCTTGTTGGTTTTCTGTTTAATGTTCTGTCCATTGGTGTAAGCAGGCGTTAAAGTCTACTACTATTACTGGATTATTATTGATTAGTTCCTTTATGTTTGTTATTAACTGTTTTATGTATTTGGGTCCTCCTAGGTTGGGTTCATAAATATTTACAATTGTTATATCTTCTTGTTGGATTGTCCCCTTTACTATTATATAGTGTCATTCTATGTCTCTCATTACAGTATTTCTTTCTTTTTTTTTTTTTTAAAGATTTTATTTATTTATTTGACAGTGAGAGACAGAGAGAGCGAACAAGCAGGGGGAGTGGCAGGCAGAGGGACAGGGAGAAGCAGGCTCCCCACTGAGCAGGATGCCTGATGTGGGGCTTGATCCCAGGACCCTGGGATCGTGACCTGAGCTAAAGGCAGATGCTTAACTGAGTTAGCTACCCAGGCGCCCCTTATTACAGTCTTTGTTTTAAAGTCTATTTGGTCTAATATAAGTATTGCTACTCTGGGTTTCTTTTGATGTCCATTTGCATCATAGATGTTTCTCCATCCCCTTACTTTCAATCTGTAGGTGTCTTTAGGTCTAAAATGAGTCTTCTGTGGGCAGCATATAGATGGGTCTTGTTTTCTTATCCATTCTGTCACTTTATGTCTTATGTTTGGAGAGCTTAGTCCATTTACATTCGAAGTAATTATTGAACAATATGTATTTATCACCATTCATTACTTGTTTTGTGGTTGTTTCTGATCCTTTCTTGTCTTTCTCTCTTTCATAGTTTGCTAATTTTCTTTAGCGATCTAGTTGGATTTCTTTCTCTTTATTCTCTGCGTATTTATTAGCGGTTTTTGATAAATGGTTACTCTTCTGCATATAGCAGTCTATATTAAGTTGATGGTATTTAATTTTGAACACATTCTTTTCTCCTTTCCTCTCCACATTTAGGTATATATTATAATACTTTACATCCTTTTTTTGGTGAGTTCCTTGACCGATTTTTATTTTTTCAGAAATATTCATTTTGATGTCTGATGTGTTTCCTGCCTTTATACTATCACATTTGGTCTCTCCTTTTCATTCAGGGTGTACCTTTTAATATTTCTTGCAGGGGTGGTTAAGTGGTCATGAACTCCTTTAGTTTTTGTTGTCTTTATCTCTCCTTCTATTGTGAATGATAGCCTTGCTAGATAGAGTGTTCTTGGCCACAGATTTTTCCCATTCAGCACTTTTACTGTATCATGCGACGCCCTCTGACTTGCAGAGTTTCTGTTGTAAACTCTCCTGTTAGCCTTACGAGTTTCCTTCTAAGTTAGTGACTTCTTTTGTCTTGGTGCTTTTAAGATTTCTTCTTTATCACTATATTTTGCCAATTTAATTACAAAATGTCTTGGTGTGGATCTGCTTTTGTTGATTTTGATAGGTGTTCTCTGTGCCTCCTGGATCCAGATATCTGTGTCCTTCCCCAGATTAGGGAAGTTTTCAGCTATTATTTCTTCAAATAAATTTCTGCCCCCTTTTCTCTCTCTTTCTCTTCTGGGACTCCTATAATACAAACGTTATTACACTTGATGGAGTCACTGTGTTCCCTAAGTCTATTCTTGTTTTGCAAATTCTTTTTTCTCTTTTTTTCAGCTTGATTAGATTTCATTACTCTGTCCTCTAGCTTACTAATTCATTTCTCTGCTTCTTCCATTCTGCTGTTTATTCTATCAAGCATATTTCTCATTTTGTTTATTGAGCCCCTTATCACTGCTGTGTTATTTCTTATCTCTGTGTTAAGGGACTCATTCATGTCTTCCACTCTTTTCTCAAGTCCAGTGAGTATCCTTATGACCATTCCTTTAAATTCTCTATCAGGCATGTTAGTTATATCTGTTTCACTTAGACCACAGGCCATGGCCTTGTTCTGGTCCTTCATTTGAAATAAATTTCTCTGTCTCTTCATTTTGTTTGCCTCTCTGTATCTGTTTCTCTGTGTTAAGACAGTTAGCTTTGTCTTCTGCTCTTGAAAGTAGTGACTTTATGAAGAAGAGATCCTGGAGTCCCCTCAATGCTGTGTCCTCTGGTCACCAGAACCTGGCACTTCAGGAGAGTATCCTATGTATGTTGCTTATGTCCTGCTGTTATGTCTGAGTCACTTTTCCTTTCAGTGCAGTCATCTGCACTGACCCTTTGCCTGTGGGCTAGGCCTTCCCTCTGTAAAGTTAGTAGGACTCAGGCAGGCCAGCTCTAAGGGAGCTTGCTGGACAGAGACCTTGGGGTGTTAGCAAAATCTGTGCAGGGGACTAGTCCTATGTCAGAAAACACGAAGTACTGCAGGTGCTGGGAGCTGGGGTCCAGGCCACTAGAGGTGCATTGCTAGGTGCAGCGCACCAAATGGGTGCAGTGCACTGTGGCAGCTGTGCACCCAGTGGCTAGAAATGGTGCACCTGAAGCTGTAACAAAATTTGCCCTGAGCCCAGGGCCAAGGGGCTTGGAGTGGTCAAGTCCTCCAGAGAACTCTTTGGGCATAGCACACTGCTAGCAGGTTAGGGAGCAAGCGTCTGTGCAGTACCACCTCTGCAGGTGTCCCCGTGCTTATGCTGGGAGTTGGGGAGGAAAATGGTGCCTGCCAGCTCCCTCATTTTCAAAGTTCCCCAACACCCTCCAAAATCAGTATGAACAGATCTGTCTCCTGTTAGCCCCCAGTGTTGTATAAACTGCTTTTTTTATGTTGCCTTTCCACACAGGCTTCTCTCTCTTTAAGGACAGTGACCCAGCTATTACTCGCCCTCCAGCTCACCCAGTGCTGAGTCAGCTGACTTTTAAAACTCTAGTTTCCAAGTCCCACTGGTTTTAAAAACTCACAGAATTTGGCCCCTCCGGTTTTAAAAACCAAACCTTATGGGGATTAGTCTTCCTGGTGTGAGCTCCCTGGTGCTTCTCTGCCGTCTCTCCATGTGCAGCTTCTCTCTGCCTTCCTGACCTTCCTAAACTTTCAGAGACAGCTTCTTCTCTATATTTAGTCACGTAGTTTTCCCTGCCAGACTTCAGATCACTCTCCAGTTTATTGACTTGATGTGGATGATATCTAGTTGTAAACGCAAGATGGGGAGAGCACAGGGTCCCTCTATTCCACCATCTTCCCAAGCTCTCATGAATGCAGATGTATTTTAAACTGACAACGTATTTATAATACAGAGTCATTCCTTGATTATTATTTGAATATAGTCTGTCTATCAAAAAATAATTTATTTTCTAAATGACTTCTACCTCCTGTCAGCATTCTTCTAAACAGCTTGTCCAAATGGTAATAGGGAGATAGGAAATTATTATTGCATTTGAGAAGTAATTAGAAATTAAATATGTTGGATGTGGTACACAATGGAATATGAGGGTGAGCAAAGAGTTCAAATAAATTTCTGATAAACAAAGTTCAGTAGAAAATTTGGGACTAGGAACTTTGCCTAATAAATCTGTAGGTAACAGTTTGGAAGAATTCACAATATTGATATGCCTTGGCTGCTTTTTGATGCTTTCAGATACTGAGAAAAATGAAAGGGAATGGAATTTTACTAAAGGAAGCTGTCTCTGCTATGGACTGCCATTTAAACTGACTTCGAGTCCAGCAATTTGCAGCTTTACAGGATTGGAAAAACCAAATGTATGTGTAACCCAAGAAACAAGAGAGATGATTTTCTAAGAGTTAGCTCAATTGTACCAATCTAATCAAGGATGTCTCCTTCTTCCCCAAATCTATTATTTCACATGGCCTCAAGGTAATTGCCATTAAATCGAGGGGGAGAGAGGTGTGCAAACACAAGCAGTGAACAAAAGAGGAGATCATTAGGTTTGAGAACCACATGTATGATTAACTTCACGTGGAGCTTATTGAAAGCAAATAGACATGAAGCCTGCCAAAGCTGAGGAAGCTGTATTGCCACAGAAATTACAAAACTTTACAAAGACTGTAATTGTTTAATTCTTAAAGTAACCCTCTGCCCCACCAACCCTCTGCCTGTACCAACCCCCAGGAGGTATTTCCCCATCACTGACTTTGTATTAGACCACTGAAAATCACAGATAAGGAAGAATCTTCCAGAATATAAGAAAGACGGTGCATGAGCAAGTCATTCACACCAAAAAGATAGGAAGCCAGAAGGATTAACCAAGGAACCAGTGTTTGATAACTACCATGACTATGAATTCTTTCTCATTCTTGCGATTTCTAACACCTGACCCCTTCCTATACCCATGGCTTTCCATTTCTTAGTCCTAATATCTTGGTTTTTACAAAACTGCAGATGTTTTCTACTAGAATGATGTTGTAATAACCTTTCCTTCCCTTTTCATCAATTATTTGTCCAGTCAATTTAAATTATGGTGTTGGTTTATTTTTTTGCATGTACTTTCTAATCAAAATGTCTCCATATTTTTTTCATTCTGGTACATGAGTTCTTCCTTCATTTTTTAGGGAACACTAAAGATAGCTTATCCTAAAAAAACACATTATTTGCTTGATAATATATGTCTTTTCTGTTGCTTTCCCCACAAAGCACTTTTCGCAGGCTCAAGGTGGTATGAAACACAAAGTGAGTTCAATTTCCTCTTAAATCTTGGTCCCAGGACTTTTATTCAACACAGATACCTGCTGCATAAAAATACTTTTTAATGCATTTATAGTACACAAAGATGAATAAAATTAATGTTTATGGTAATAATGTTTGTAATCCAATATAATCAAACACATAACTTAAAGGTGATTATGAGAAGTTACCTGCACCCAAATATTCGTCTAATAAATATCTTTACTTTGTTACATTGCCTTTGGGGAAAGAGGTGGGGCTTTTGTTCTGGTAATTCCCTGATATGAGACGCTTTATATAGGGAGAGCATGGATTCAGGGACAGTTGAAATTATGATTTGAAATGGCACATAATTTTAATATTGTTGTGAATACAAACACATTACTTCACAATTTATCCTGATCTAAGAGTCTACCTATCTGAGAGTCTACTGAACTCTTAGTTCAGTAACCCATTCCCTCACCCATATTCCAGTGTTCTTTATCTTAACATGATTCTTCCATTTATTGTAGAGCAAGAGTTGCATGAGAAAGCATATTGTGGAAACAACTTTAGCTTAAAAAAGAATGGTGGCATTTAGAATTTATTTTCCACATTGACTCTAACCAAAGGACAAATCTTGATCTTTGTCATAAACCAAAAGATGAAATGCCTTACTCTTTTTTATCATATTTTCATTTGGAAGAACAAGGCTAAATGCATTCACAATTTACTGCTCTCTTAAAGAAAGCAGTAATAGGCTTTCAGAAACAACCTTCAGAGCACACTTAAATATTTAGCAACATTAAAGCATTCTGTTTTTTCCACTATAATTTAATGCCTCTAGTGTAAGAACTATCCACATACAAATGCATAAATGTTGAATACTTCTATATTAGTCATTGAATAAAGGTTCAATTAAATAAGTTTTATGGACTCCCTAATAGGGGGCAGAATATTCTGGGTGATAATTAAAATGCATTAAATTCATTTGTAAATGTCAAATTTTTTAAAAGAATGAAAAATAGGAGGAGAAAGGTAGGTCAACTCCCCTCCAGCACCACCATTCCCAAACTCTCTACTTCTTCTTGCCCTAGCTCATTACTACTCTTCACCAACATTTTGAATTCTCTAACCTTCATATCAAAGAATCTAGAAATACATTCTCCAGTCTGTGCTCTGATCACATAACCTTGACCTCTGAGTTGGTCCCTGTGCCACAATCAATGTCACTTCCATTTCTGGGAAGTTTTCCCAAATGTGCAAATGTTAATGCATTTTCTTTCTTTTGTCTGGTTTAAATTTCCATGCTACACTTACATTGCTTTATAATTAAAAATTAAACTTGTTTGAAACAATTAAGAGTTCTGGAAGGTCATATTCAATAAGAATTATGAAAAAGGCAATGAACTTCATGATTTCTCACAAAATATAAAGGATATGATAAGCACAACAACAAATTCTAATATGTTGTCTTAGAAAGGCATTGTAATATGAAGGAAACCATATCAGTACGCAGTAATGTAGACAAGTTGACACCTTAGCCATGCTTCTTTACCCAAATTCAGCTTTCCTATCCATTAGTTTGGAATAATAGCACTTTTCTTATAAGATTTCAGGGATAGTTGGATAAGAAGGCGTATGTGAAGAATCTGGAAAAAGTAGGCAGTGAATGACTGATGATTTCTTTCCCTTTCTCACTTCCTTAGGGAAATAATGTTAATTCCATCTCTTGCCCCATGGGAATGGACTGAGTTGGCAGCAAAAACAATGAAAGGAAAAAGCAGAAGAAAAACACTGAGACAAGGAGGAATAGCTTGAGGCAACAGGAAAGGCTGCTGGCTAGATATTTGAGCCTCCATTTAATGGTGTGAACCAAGACGCTGGGAATCAGGGAGCACATCCACCATAGAGCAACATACTATGAATCAGAAATGTGTGCCATCTGCTAAGAATTAGCAGTGTTAGTGATACCCTGAGGCATAGTGTCAGGGATGTGGCAACCTCACATTAATAAAGATATAAAGTGAATATCAGTGCAGGGAGAACAGAACTGAAACACACAGACATGGGCAGTAACACATCATCCAACAGCAGTAATAAATATTATCTGTAGTGCAATTTCTCCAAAAGACCAGCTGTGATGATGTGGAAGGGTTCCCAAAACCTCTGGACTTGACAGAAGAGTTTCCAATCCTTAACCTGTCTGATGAAGCTAACAAAACAGATTAAAGGTCATTAGAAATCACTTAAAACCCATTTTTGTGGTGTGTTGCCTTTACTCAGGTGAGATTTTAATTGGAAAGAAAAAATTATAAGGTACGTTTTTGTTTCTAAACTAGGTATGTGTCAGTTTCTCCTGCTCACAATTCACTCCCCTTTTGTAAGAACATGCCAGTAATTTGGGGGAATTTTTAAAAACTCCTCCCTATTATATGCAAATCCAAGTGCTTCTCTTCCTCTATAGAAAATGAATGTGGAAAAGAAAGGAGTCAGACTGTGTTCTAGCTCCATGTCTGGCAAAACATGGGATCTTGACATTGTGTTGCTAGAACCAAAAGAAAGGTACTAATATGAGAAGGAGGGTCTGAGGAGCCTATTCTTCCTACAGCAGTCCTGTTTCGTACTCCCCAATCACTTGGTTCCTAACCATTACCAGGATACCCAGAATTCCATGAGCCCCCAAGATCTTTCCAATAAATTATATTATGCTTGAGTCAGCAAGACAGAGTTCATGATTTTTGCCTTCAGCAAACCTTATCTAATGCATCATCCAGAACACACAGTGGGGAGAACCCTTACCAGAAGCAGACAAATTAGAGAAGGGAGCTTCCATACATTACCAGAAACACCAGTGTTTGGAAAATAACTGCATTAAAATAAAGCCAAATCTATGTCTGGGTTTATCTAATTTTTAAAAGTCTCTTCCCCATATTACACTGAATCTTCTTTTTTTTTTTTTTTAAAGATTTTTTATTTATTCGACAGAGATAGAGACAGCCAGCGAAGAGAGGGAACACAAACAGGGGGAGTGGGAGAGAAAGAAGCAGGCTCATAGCAGAGGAGCCTGACGTGGGGCTCGATCCCATAACGACGGGATCACGCCCTGAGCCGAAGGCAGACGCTTTAACCGCTGAGCCACCCAGGCGCCCCTACACTGAATCTTCTGCATTGTCACATCTTAATCAGTGAGAGATAATACAACTGAAATTAACAGGTCATTTGTGATTTAAGAGAATAGATTTCATTCTCTTGAGACAGAAATCAAATTGCAAAGAGCTGGGGTGAGTGAGTGCTGTGGCTTTGGCAGCAAGTGAAGGGGGGGTTAGTGAAGGAGGAGCAAAATGCTAGCCTGAGGTAGTGACCAAGCTCAGAGAAGGCTTTCGAAGGTAGTAGAAGCCAATATACTTTTAGGAGAATCAGCGGGAGTTGATGGGGTTACATGGAGGAACAGGATGTAGGGGGAGGGATGAAGACGGTAAATGAGGAGTACAGATGGAGAAGAAAGCTCTGATAAGAAGGGACCTTTGTTCAGGGGGAATAATGATGGAGAAGATGAGTGAAGATACAAGATAATCAAAGAGATTTGAGAAACCCATGTGGAATGTCTTTGATTTTAGGAAGATGTTTCATAAATTCACAGGCTGTAAGTGTTCTTAGAAGCATCTAAAACAACCTCCTGAAAAATGTATGCATTTCTTCTTCAAAATTCAGGAGAAAGAGCCAGACGATTTTTTCTTGAAGCTTCTTGTGGTAGGAAAATACTATCTCATGAGATATTATAGGCTGTTTCTGAATAGCTCAAACTATAAATGACTGTAGTAAATTGAGAAGAAAAACCCTTTCTTATACCTTTCATCTATCTATGCCAGTTTTATCCCCTAAGACCACAAAAATTCCAATCTCTTTTCAAATACTCACTTCAAATACTTACTTGAGGATAATTATAATTCTTACTTTAGTAGAGGAACTCATCCACACATATCTTTAAAAATATAGCCTTCCCTATCACAATCTGTTATCAGAGACACATCATCTGTTCATATCATTTATTCTTTTCCATTTTTCCATCTGACTGGAATAGCTTTAGCCTCTTTCTCTCCCTCCCTCCCTGCCTTTCTCCTTTCCTCTCCCTCTCTCTTGGTCTCCTCCCTGCTTTTTCTCTCCCCAGTCTTTATCTTTTCCTTTCTCACCCCTCCTCCTCTCCTTTTCTCTCTTTCTCCTCCTCCGGTCCTCTCTTCCTCCTTTTCTTTCTCAGATCTGTAATCTCTCTCTCTCTTTACAACTCCTTATTTCTTTATGTCTCCTTATTTCTCTCTTCTCCATTCACATGTACTCTACTATGCTTACATTCTCAAGTACATGAATGTGTGCCTTATTAGTTGCCTTCTTAGACATGGCAGTTGATAACTGGCACATTTTCCATCAGACATGTTCCTTTTGAACAATGTACACTTTATATATGCCTATATTTTAGGTCTCAGGACTTAGGGACACCTTTGCAATTGTGTTTTTCTACTTGGATTTGAATCTCAAGTTCATGTTATCTCTGATCCATATGTTGTGCCATCCAAAGTCATGCACATGATTTCTGATACACTTTATAATAATTTCTCCCAGGAACTACTGAGACTTCCTTCGATTGATTTTCTTTATCCCTTGACAGACAAGATTTCCTGCATCTTACCAAATTACAGATATATCACACCCTTTTTTCTCCCTCTCCTTTTAAGCTTAAATTCCTTGTCATGAAATCAATGAAACTCAAGGAAAATACATCTTTTTTATAATCTTCACAGGACTCATCTGGCCCTGGGGCAGAATCCATGTGTTCTACACTAAACTATGCACCAGAAAGCCAAGTGCTATTGTTCACTTTATTTTTAAAACTTTGTCAAATCTCAACTTCACATGAAAACAAGAAATTAAAGCCCAACGTTTATCCTCAGAACTTTCTGGTTTTTATAGGGATTTCATAGTCATATTTGATATTTTTTTATTGCTTAATCTTTTGACTATAAAATTTGTTACTACATTGTCATTCTATACATTTTTACTGAGCATCTATGATCTTAAAGTTATTATGCTAAATTATATATATGAAAAGGCAAATAAGACATTGTCATTATTCTACTGGAGAGCTCAGTTGATCACATTGGATATGTAAGCCAATGATTACATTAGAAAGTATTCAATCTATGCATTTTTAAAGAATATATTATTTACTTTTATTCTAAAGAATAAAGAAATTACTGATTTGTGTCTGAAGGCATCGAGAAATTAGAAACAGCCTCAAGAAGATATATCATTTTAGTTGAGATCCCAGAAGAGGCAGTAGCTAGATCTTTTTTATAATACCATAGATAGGCCATCTGGAAAGAAAGCATATATTTGAATTGGTTAGGTCATGTTGCTACACAACTACTTTCCATATCTTCAATAATGATTCTCCAACCATCACAATATACAGTATTTCATGATCCTGTAGACAGGAGCATAATGTCTTCATAATTCCTAAGACCTGCTGTTCCTCCTTGCCCTATATGAACATGTTCCCTGAGAAAGGTCAAATTCATCCTATATGAGGAAATATTGAGTTTGGTAATAATGCAAATACGATATACTTTAGGCTTTGCTCTCAGATACTGAGTGTTGAATCCTGCATCACCACCTACTTCTGACAAGCAGGTGTCTTCCAGGAGTTGTTTAACCTCTGAGTCTAATTTTTCATCTGCTATATAATAACAGTACCTACTTCATGTCTCCAGCAAGGATCACCTAGCACACCCTATAAAGATATTGAAAGAAATGTTTTGAATGTTTTGCCTCCCTCTGTTTACAGTTAAATTTAGGGTTTTCACAGTTTAAAACACTACATATTTGAATGTTCTTGCTTGTTTTCTGTTTTCTCACTAAAATATCAGTTCCATGAGAGTAGAAATTTTCATGTCTTGTTCACTACCATTTTCCCAACTGTCTGGAATAGCTTGCCCCATCAAAAGTGCTCCATAACTATTTGTTGGATGAATAAACGAGTGACTGAAGGAAATAATGGACAAGGGAGTTAGGGTGGGCCAGCAAGACTAAGGGAATATATAAACAAGGTTAGTATGAACATTATGGGGAATGAGATATGAATTAAATAGTTCATTATATCAATAAAATGACTCTCATATAGTATTTTGGATGCAGCTAAAATTAAAAATACTGTTGGGAAGTGCAACAGTAGTTGCCCCCCTACTGTCAGTAGTCCCGAACTCGGATTGATTTAGGATCCTTGGGACTTGCACTATGATGCTTTCATGACCTTCATACATTTAAGGGATTATCCTTTAAGCAGACATTACTGTAAATATTTTCCAACTGTTTATAAAGGTTTAGGTAAATTAATCTTCTGATAATTTTCTGTTTGTTTTCTGGATTTTCTACAATAACTACAGATTGCATTTATTATAAAAATAAGTGAAGACTGAAAACAATTCACAAGAAGAGGTTTTGTTGTGTTAAAAAAAAATAACTCTCCTTTTATAAAGGATTTTTTGTTAAACGTATAGACACTGAATTTTACCAAATAGATTTTATGATCTATTGAAATGTCTCTGTACATATTCTATTTTGACTGATTAAGAAGAATATCCTAATAACCTATGCTAAGTTTCTCACATAAAAAGAAGTATGTTCAATATCTTATTTTTGTAACTCAATTTTAATTTAATTGCTAAGTTTATTTATATTTCATTAGTTGGTATTCTTATTTGCAAGTAACAAAACCCAACTCTAGATAACTTAAGTTATGGGGAACTTGTCAGGAGAATACTGGGGACATACAGAATGCTTAGAAGGCTGAAATCAGACCATAAACATAAGCCAAAGGAATTCTAATGGTGAGATAGCAAGTCACAGCCAACAGCACACAAAGCAGCACTCTTGTCCTTCAGCCAAACACACCCCTCTTCCTCAAGATACTCCCTCAAGATGCAAAGTCCCTGTAAAGAATATCTTACTAGCCCAGATTTAGCATATAGATGTCCCTTTGATGACAAAGTCTAGTAGACTGGTAGGTGGGTCTGGGAAACTTGATTTTTCATTGAGAGGCATTTGTGGGAATATCATGTTTATTAAAACTATCTACAATGAGGAATTTCCCTAAAGGGACACGGTTGGAGACTGGATATCCATTCTCACTATGGGTTTCTGCTTAATTATCTTTCTCACTATTTTTTCCCCCAGATTGGCATAAAACTTATGTTAGCTATATGAAATTAACTTGAACACTTCTTATATTTATTTTACCTAGTGTGTTATATAATAGGTAAATAATCTGTTCTTTAACATGAAAGAATTTATCAACAAATTATCTGGTTTTAGAACTCTGTTTGTCTCCTCAACAAAGTATTGGGAAGTAATTCCACAGTAACTTTCTTTTTTCTTTTCTTTTTATTTATGTAAATTCAATTAGCCAACATATAGTACATCATTAGCTTTTGATGTAGCATTAGTTGCGTATAACACCCAGTGCTCATCACATCATGTACCCTCATGAATGCCCATCACCCAATTACCCCATCACCCCCACTGACCTCCCCTTCTGCAACCCTCTGTTTGTTTCCTGGAGTCAAGAGTCTCTCATGGTTTGTCTGCCGCTCTGATTTCTTCCCAGGGTAACTTCTTCAGTTTTATCCATGATGGTTGGTCTATTCCCTCAGATTGTATGTTAAAAAATGAGGGCAGGAACCATGTCTGTCTTATTTATAGGTGTAGTCCTGCCTAGAAGAGTGGCCAGGGTATAACTGCTGTGCTAATTAACAATTTGAGTGAATGAATAAACTTGAGGCAGTTTTAATCACCTATTTTTAAGGAGATCTTTCTATTCTTTAAATTCTTTAAATTGTTCAGCATAACTTTGTATTATAATACTTTTTTCTTTTCATTAAAAAGTTATGTATTTTGCTTTTTCTCATTTCCAATTTTATTTATAATTTATCTCCTTTTGATGATTACATCAGTGCTTCAGGAAATGAAATCCTGAACTTAACCAGTTTTACTATTTAGTGTTTTTTTAGTTTACAAGTACTTTCTTTATATCTGGTATGATGATCCTTTATTTTCCCTAACTTAAATTGATATTTTGGTTGGATAGTTTATTTATTTCGATTCTTGAAGAAGAAACTTACAATGGTAATGGCTAAGGTATATAGCAACTTTGTTTTTGGAGCAGGTTGCTTAACCCCTCTGTGTTTTAGTTTCTTCATGGATAGAATGGTGATAATGTTTTGGATGGCTTCTGGAAGGATTAAATTAGTTAGTATAAACACAGTGCCTCGAAGAGTTCCTGACACCTAAAGTAACTCAACTTGTTACATAAAGAAGGCTTAATATGTTATATAGCCTTTATTATCTTTTATTTTTACAATGATGTCATTTACAACAATGGATTTATATCTCAGTAAAGCTTTGAGTATATGACTCATAATATTTTTATACAGTGTCCTTTCATTATATTATTTTAAATAGTCTGTTGAAATTTAATCACTTTTTGACCAAAACAGTCTTTGATTACTGTAGTTGTAAAAACAAAAAAACAAAAAAACAAAAAAACAAAAAAACGAGAGAGAGAGAGAAATAATTATCGGAATTTGTTTAGTATTTTACTACTAATGAAAAGTTTTATTATAGTATTGTTATTGTAAAATGTTCCTTATTTTTGTTTGCTTTTTGCAGGTTTATTGAAATTTGATAGTTTCACATCATATGTTATTATACATTTTTTGCTTTTTAAAAATTTATTGAGACATTTACCATTACCTAAACTATAATTACATTTGAATTATAAATGTCTCATGGTTCTATTGTGGGTTTGCAAGGTATAAAGTATGACTCACTATGAATTTTCCTTTAATTACAAATAAGTACCTTTTATTTTCTGAAACAGTTCACATTTTCACTTTTAAACCCATTTTTGGCATTAATACTTTCTATCTCTTAAAAATTATTCTTCTTTTTGTGACTCCTTGTCATTTATTTTATCTTCTATCTTTGCTGGGTTTTTTTTTTTTTAATGACTTTATTTATTCTGAGAAAGAGAGCACGAGCACATACGCGAGCAGGGGGAAGGACAGAGGGAGAGGGAGAGAAAATACCAAACAGACTCCTTACTGACCTAGGAGCCTGATGTGGGGCTGGATGTGGGGCTTGATCTCAAGACCCTGAGACCATGACATGAGTAAACAGTCTGATGCTCAACTTACTGAGGCACCCAAACGCCCCCTGTATAGACTAGTTTTAACCTCTTACCACATTCAGAAAACTGATATGATGAAGTCCTAAAATTAATCTTAAGGAGATCTAATATTTAAATTGCACTGAAGTGAATTCAAGAAAGCAAAAAATTTTGAGTTTGTTTTTTCCCTAATTATCTGTCATGAATCTGATATTATGGGATAAATGAAGAATATTTTTGAATGGTCAGATAGTTCCTTAGACATTTTCCACTTATGCTGTTTTCCTTTATTACGTAAATTAAATATCACATAATGCACCTGATATTTACCTGTGTTCTGACAGAAACCTGCTTGAACGGATATTTAAAATTCAGGGAACAGGAGCAAGATAAGCTCTGACACCTTTTCTGACTCTCTTTTAGTGGTTTGAATTGCCGTGGTAATGAGAGGGGACTGAAGAAGGAAGACACTGATGAATCACTGGGATTTGTGAAACTGTAGTGAGAAATTGCCTCTCTGAGTCATGACTGACCCAGAGGCTTATCTGGTCCACATGTGTGGTCTATAAAATCTATGACTCATAGAGCCAGATAGCTGTCATTCAGCCTTAGGGAATGTTGGGATATCCTCAGAGGGGGAAAAAAAAATTACCATTGTCTTTTTCCTATTCATTCATTGAATGCCCCACAGGTATAAATTTATCACTGATCTGAGAATCTTTTTTTTTTTTTTAAAGATTTTATTTATTTATTCGACAGAGATAGAGACAGCCAGCGAGAGAGGGAACACAAGCAGGTGGAGTGGGAGAGGAAGAAGCAGGCTCATTGCAGAAGAGCCCGATGTGGGGCTCGATCCCATAACGCCGGGATCACGCCCTGAGCCGAAGGCAGATGCTTAACCACTGTGCCACCCAGGCGCCCCTGAGAATCTTTTTTGATGATACTGACTACTCTTTCAGAAGGTTTTAAGTTCTAATGTTGTTCCTACATTTTTCCTTAATTTATCCAGTTCTACTTAATACAATAGATCCTCTCTTTATTTAGAATCAATATTCTCTTTATTTTAAAATTCTGTGCAGAAATAAGACCCTAAATGAGAGCATGTGATTTCAAATCCTATAGTCTGTTCAGTTTCAAGTTGCCTCTCTGTTGAATACATTGCCATTTTAAGCATAATGTAGCTCTATAGTAAACTATGATATTAAAAGTTTTATTTATTATACTACTGTTGGTAAATACTGTATATATGATATTAAAAGACCTGAGTACAAAATATCTGTGAATCAGCTAAACACCATTCAACTGCAATTAATAAGCTATACACTTTGCCTATTCAATTATACTTAGACTAGTCATTAGATTGAAGTAAATAAGCTGCTTAAATTAAACACTCTTATTTCTCAGAGTTAAATAATTACTGTAGCAGGAATACATATAGATGGCATTGACTATGAATCAAGATATAACGTTCCTAGAAATATGGAGAGGAAAAACCCTATGCCAAATGATTCTTTAAGACAGAAGAAGACAATTGATATTCATTTTATAGAAACTATGTGACGGACACTATGTCAGAGATGTCCTATCACCTAATATTAATAGATACCTCTAAGTTCTTGATATTCACCTTTGCAGACTGGGAGAAACTGAGGCTCATGGAAGTTACATTTGTCTTGCCTGATGCTCATGCTAGTTCTACAACAAATAAGATTTCAGAGATAAAAAATGAGTGGCAGAAATTAATGGTGATTTTGAGAAAGAGAAAAGAAGCTGAACATCATATGTAAAGTTAGCATCAGAGATTTTTAAAGAAGCTACTAGAGACAGAACAAGAGTGCTAAAATGTTTGTAGCAGACAAGGCAGATCTGTAAATACAGTGTCCACGCTGTCCTAATGGAAAGCCAGTTCTCAGGGGTTGTGGGACTCCAACGTAAGAGTTTCCCATCTATCAAACCGTCCGTGTTTTCTGTTCTATCCTACTTTCTGAGAGATAACTTTCCCTGATTTTGCTTCCCTTATAGCTGCTGCACTTGAAAATATTCTGGGGGCACCTGGGTGGTTCAGTTGGTTAAGTGTCTGCCTTTGGCTCAGGTCATGATCCCAGGATCCTGCACAGGGCTCCCTGCTCAGCAGGGAGTCTGCTTCTCCCTCTCCCTCTGCCCCTCCCCCTGCTCATGTTCTCTCTCTCTCAAATAAATAAAATATTTAAAAAAAATCATGCCATTACAGAAAAATCTCAGGATTAAAATAAAAGTTCTTGGAGAGTTTAAAATAAATGACTGGTTTTATGAAATTGAGCAGGTCTTACTAAAATCTAAGGAGCAGTCTCTGCAACTCCAACTGACTAAATAATTTTATCTCTTGAATTACGTGTCTTGTAAGTTTGCCGGTCAGTATTGTATATCTAAAATCTCTAACTGAGATTTTAAACTTCCAAATTGACTTTAATAATTAAATATCACCATTTAATACCTTGAACCTACTTACTTGTTTTAATGGGAGCTAGAAATGAGATTCCCAAATGTTTTCTTCTATCATTTAAGAAGAATGAATTATTTCATTTATGCTTAAATAATATCTCAGATAATAAATTTGAACAAAATGTCAAATATATATATCTGAAATAGAAAAAAAAGTGTTACAAATAACTAATTCATCCCAATGGATATTTGAAGCCCTATTTATTTTTATTTATTTTTTAAATGATTTTTTATTATATTATGTGAGCCACCATACAGTACATCCCCGGTTTCCGATGTAAAGTTCGATGATTCATTAGTTGCGTATAACACCCAGTGCACCATGCAATACGTGCCCTCCTTACTACCCATCACCTGTCTATCCCATTCCCCCACCCCTCTCCCCTCTGAGACCCTCATTTTGTTTCTCATAGTCCATAGTCTCTCATGTTTCATTCCCCCTTCTGATTACCCCCCCTTTCTTTATCCCTTTCTTCCCCTACTGATCATCCTAGTTCTTATGTTCCATAGATGAGAGAAATCATATGATATTTGTCTTTCTCTGCTTGACTTATTTCACTTAGCATTATCTCCTCCAGTGCCGTCCATGTTGCAGCAAATGTTGAGAATTCGTTCTTTCTGATAGCTGAGTAATATTCCATTGTATATATGGACCACAGCTTCTTAATCCAGTCATCTGTTGAAGGGCATCTCGGCTCCTTCCATGATTTGGCTATTGTGGACAATGCAGCTATGAACATTGGGGTGCATATGGCCCTTCTCTTTACTACGTCTGTATCTTTGGGGTAAACACCCAGTAGTGCAATGGCTGGGTCATAGGGTAGCTCAATTTTTCACTTTTTAAGGGACCTCCACACTCTTTTCCAGAGTGGCTGTACCAACTTGCATTCCCACCAACAATGTAGGAGGGATCCCCTTTCTCCACATCCTCTCCAACAATTGTTGTTTCTTGCCTTGTCTATCTTTGCCATTCTAACTGGCGTAAGGTGGTATCTCAGTGTGGTTTTGATTTGAATTTCCCTGATGGCTAATGATTTTGAACATTTTTTCATGTGTCTGTTAGCCATTTGTATGTCTTCATTGGAAAAGTGTCTGTTCATATCTTCTGCCCATTTTATGATTTGTTTATTTGTTTCTCGTGTATTGAGTTTGAGAAGTTCTTTGTAGATCTTGGATACCAGTCCTTTATCTGTGGTGTCCTTTGCAAATATATTCTCCCATTCCGTGGGCTGTCTCTTAGTTTTTTTGACTGTTTCCTTGGCTGTGCAGAAGCTCTTTATCCTGATAAAGTCCCATAAGTTCATTTTATCTTTTATTTCTCTTGCCTTTGGAGATGTGTCGTGAAAAAGGTTGCTCTGGCCGATGTCATAGAGGCTGCTGCCTATGTTCTCCTCTAGAATCTTGATGGATTTCTGTCTCACATTGAGGTCTTTCATCCATTTGGAGTTTATCTTTGTGTATGGTGTGAGAGAGTGGTCAAGTTTCATTCTTTTGCATGTAGCTGTCCAATTTTCCCAGCACCATTTATTGAAGAGACTGTCTTTTTTCCACCGGATGTTTTTTCCTGCTTTATCAAAGATTAGTTGCCCAAAGAGCCGAGGGTCCATTTCTGGGTTCTCTATTCTGTTCCATTGGTCGATGTGTCTGTTTTTGTGCCAGTACCATGCTGTCTTTGTGATCACAGCTTTGTAGTACAGCTCGAAATCCGGCATTGTGATGCCCCCAGCTTTGTTTTTCCTTTTCAACAGTTCCTTGGAGATTCGGGGCCTTTTCTGGTTCCATACAAATTTAAGGACTATTTGTTCCAGTTCTTTGAAAAATGTCCTCGGTATTTTGATCGGGATAGCATTGAAAGTGTAGATTGCTCTGGGTAGTATGGACATTTTAACTATGTTAATTCTTCCAATCCATGAGCATGGAATATTTTTCCATCTTTTTATGTCTTCCTCAATGTCTTTCAAGAGTGATTTATAGTTTCTAGAATATAGGTCCTTTACGTCTCTGGTTAAGTTAATTCCAAGGTAACGTATGGCTTGGTGCTATTATAAATGGGATGGATTCCCTAATTTCTCTTTCTTCAGTCTCATTATTCATGTATAGAAATGCAACTGATTCTGAGCGTTGATTTTGTATCCCGCCACATTATTGAATTGCTCTATAACTTCTAATAGTTTGGGAATGGATTCTTTTTGAAGCCCTATTTAGGAGAGCGCACAAATTAGTAAAAAGTCAAACTCTATGTTAAGTAGGAGAAAATCATAAGTGTTTTAGCTTATCTCCTTTATTATTAAAATACATACCAACAGGCTTTTGAAGTATTTGAAATAATAAACCTACTTCTGCATATCTAGCCTACAAGGAAGAGAACACTCTGCTTTCTGTTAGAACAAGAGTCTTACCATTTATCAATCTCCAACATCTAGAGGGAGTCATTCAAAAAACACGGACATGTCCAGAAGTCAATGCGATCAGGGGAAGCAATGAGAAAAAAAAATGATGCACTACTATTAGAGGAGACACATGGATATGAATAAAAGAACACAGACAGCACTTGAAAGTATCCAAATGACAGCCTTCTGAACTCAGACAAAAGATTTTCAAGAGATATAAACCTGATTTCCCAATTTATATTCACAAAATGACTTAAAGAGAGCAAAATACTGATTATATATGAGTTTATAAGTCTGAAAGATCAAGTTCAAGGAATGTCTCAGAGGAGAGAGCCAAAAAATGAAGAAATGGAAAAAATAAGGGGGAAAAAAATAAGAACCAGAACCTAGGTCCAGGATATAACAGAAATTTCACGAGGAGAAATAATATACTATATAAGTAGCAAAAATTAAACAATGGATATAATAATAGAAAATATTTCTGTCATATTGATAATAAAATAACAATATTAACAAATTCCAGGTCATCATAATGAGAAAGCACATAAGGCATGATCCTAGAATGTTCCTGAAAATTAAGGATGAAGGGAAAGTTTTAGAAGCTTCAGGTAGAAAGAAAAAATTACACACTAAGGAAAAGTCAAATTGGCCTTACATTTCTTTTCTTTTCTTTTTTTTTTAAAGATTTTATTTATTTATTTGACAGAGAGACAGCCAGCGAGAGAGGGAACACAAGCAGGGGGAGTGGGAGAGGAAGAAGCAGGCTCCCAGCGGAGCAGGGAGCCCAATGTGGGGCTTGATCCCAGGACCAGGCCCTGAGCCAAAGGCAGACGCTTAACGACTGAGCCACCCAAGTGGCCCTGGCCTTACATTTAACTGCATCATGTGAACTGAGGACTATGGAATGACATATACAGACCACAGAGATATAGGACTAAAACCCAAGAATCCATACTATAATCATGCAGAATGTATCATTCACATACCTACTTCAGTAAAATATTTAAAAGACTCTATCCAAAAACAGGAACAGGAGACCAGGAACCAAAAAATATCTAAATATTAGGGGTGTTGGTGTCAGTGAGCACCCTCAAATGTAATATTTTAGGTACAGTTTTTCAACTGTGAGTCTTGCTGTCAAACTGCACATTTTTGGATCTAAAGAGGCAAGTAATCTGCCCACCACAATGCCCACATGCAATGGCAAAACAAGCACTGTACAACCACTATACACATTCTGGCTCAAAAATGGACTCAAAAAGACACACAAAATCAGGGGTCCTTAACAATTCTGAAACCCAAATGGGAAATTCTGGGAGTTCCTGAATTAGTTCTCAAGGTCATGGGATGCTTCTGTATGATCCTTGGTTCTTCTCTCTAGGCTCTAGAGAGTCATTTTTACTTTGAAAGGTAGCACATTTTCTTGCATCTGGGCTGTTCTCTCAGCCTGCTTCCTGCCAGTAGAAGACTGGGAGTCCAAGAGCAGATCCTCATTCTCAGTCTTTGCCTCATAATTCCTCTCACCTATGCATCTTTTGAGAACTTTGTGGGTTTCCTGTGAATCTTTTTATTAGATCAAATCCAGAGCACTGCCACAAAAATTTGGTCTAAAGGTACAGCCAATTATGTGACCATAAAATAACTGATTTCCTAAAATCTTAAAAACAAAACAAAAACATATCTTACAGTCATACTTTGGCTTTTATCTTTAGACCAAATGTTCACAGCGGTGCCCAAGATTTATCTCTGTTCAGAAGTCATCTCTTCATTCTGGCATTGTTTCAGTTTGGAGGGGCTGAGGATATTTAAAACCATCAGTTCTTGGGTCCCCTGGGTGGCTCAGCACTTTAAGTGTCTGACTTCATTTCAGCTTAGGTCATGATCTCAGGATCAGGAGATTGAACCCTGCGTTGGGTTCCTTGCTCAGTGTGGAGTCTGCTTGAGATTCTCTCTCCCTCTCCCTCTGCCCCTCCCCCTGCGCATACACACCCCCCACACTGAAATAAATAAATAAATAAATAAATAAATAAATAAATAAAATCTTTTAAAAGCCCCCATCCATTCTTGCCTCCTTTTTGTTTAATGATCCTCCCCTCAATTTATCCCTCTCCATTCCCATTTTGCTAAGCTACAAGAAGAAGGCTGCCTCACCAACACTTTGCTTGGAAATCTTATCTGGTTGACACCATTTAGTGGGTACACATTTTAATTTCCACAGAACTCCAGGAACAGTTCAGCTAAGTTTCCTGCCTCCACATAATCATAATGCTCCTTTTTCCAATTTCCAATAATATTTTCCTCACTTTATGGTAAGATCTCACTCACAGTGTCCTTAATGTACAAAGTTTTGCAATTTGTTTTCAAGGTTGCAAGCCTTGAAGCAAGCCCTCACTAACACCCTTCTCATGGCCACTGATGGATTCCAAAGCCATGCCCCAATTTTACAGTTTTTGGTATGGCAGCACCTTATTTCCACATACCAAAATGGATTTCAGTTACCCATTTATGCATAAAAAAATACCCCAAAAGTTAGTGTATGGAAAGATGAAAATAAAGTTTTGTTATCTTTCAGCATTCATTATTTAGGAGTAACCAGTAGCAGCTTAGATGGCTCACGGTCTCTCAGAGTTGGGCAGGGTGTAGTCACCTAAAGGCTTCCCTGGGGAGGATCCCTCTCTGAGATGCCCCACAGGGCTGTTGGAAAGCCTCGGATGATCTTTCTCTAGGCACACTCACATAGGTCTCTCCACAGGATTGCTCCATATTGTGGCAGCTAGCTTCCTCCAGAGCAAGCAATCCAATAAAGATCACCCAAATTGAAGTTACAATCTTTTTATAACCTAATTTAGAAAAGGCACTCCATCACTTCTGCCATTCTATTCACTAGAAGTTGGTCAAAAAGTTCAGCTCACGCTCAGAAGGAGAAATTGTATGGGACATTATACCAAAACCCAGGGATCTTTGGGGGCTCAGTTTAGAGGCTGTCTACTGTAGTGATAAGAGTATGAATAGTATGCTATTTATTTGTGTGTAAGAAAAATAGAAATAGAAATAGAAACATATATACATATTCCTTAAATCATCAAAATGAAACAATGTAAGATAAACCAAAAACTAATAAAAATGGTTTCCTAAAAAGAGAGGTAGAAAACAGAGAGGAAGGGACTCTATCTCTCCATGTGCCTTGTTTGGTAGGTTTGATTGTTGGAAACATCTAACTATTTTACATAATGAAAATCTCAAAAGAAAAGAAGCAATCTTCAAATATGAGATCTTTGCTTATATACTTCAAAAGTAGTATCAACAGGAATTGAATTAGAGATATCCATAAAAATTGAGACTTTTTTTCTTTTGAAATATATTTCTAAAGTATTTCATGTCCTTGTAACTGAAAAGCTTAGAATGAGTAGCAAAAATAACACCCTAGTAACCAGATTATGGAAACTGAATTTCATTTCCCATTAAAACAAACAAAGGTTCCTACGGGAAATAATGGCTTCCAGGTCTAGAGCTGGAAATGTACAAGATGAATCGGGGTATCTTGTGATTGATCACAACAAAGCTATTAAGGTCCATGGGTACCTGATAAGAACACAAGATGTCAATTGAAGCAGCTCCTTCTGGTCAAAGATGATGCAACAATTAAAATTCCAAAAAGAATAATGACTCTGATGGATTGAAATGTATCACATATACAAAACTCCATTTTTTATGATACTTCTAAGGGAGGAGAGTGTCCTTTTGTGTTTGCTAGAACACATTCAATATTTCTGAAAAATGGTTGTTAAGCACAATCCCTGCCTTTCCTATAAGGCATCTATTTCAGGACAATCCTATAGTTTTGAAAGATAATAGTTTATAAATTCAAGAAAAAAATTAAATTAGAAAATGACAACTTTACAATCCCTAATGAAATAATGCATCAATGCAATGATCATCCAAGGCTGAAAAACCATTAGGTAGACGTTTGGTGGGGAATTTTATAGTGGATGTATCAAGCTGACAACACTTGAACCCTCTAATAAATGGAGCAGTCAGACATTTTGTTCTTTTTGATGTGATTTAGTTGAATTTATACAACACTTCTTATGAATTACTCTGGGAAAAAAAGGAAGAATGTACTCAAATTTCTAAGTCATGTTACTAGTTAACAGGAAGTTTAAGGCTTAGGTGCCTACAATAAATGATGCCATGAGGATACAATCAATTGTATACACACACACACATACAATACACACACACACACACACACACACACTGCTCTATCAGAAAATTAAGAATCTAAAGTAACTATAGGAAAATATTTAAATCATATTAGGGTGTTATAAGGACCTACATAAATATATAAGCAAAGGCATAATCATTATATAATTATTAAAACCCAGATTTATGAAACCCTTAAGTAAGCACTGAGATTATTATTGAGAAAATTAATCTCTGACTTCAAATAGCTCGAAACTGATTTGTAGAAACAGATTATTCTATAAATGATGGGGAAAGTTAGTGATCATGGAAATTACTGTAGACCCAAAACCAGTTTGGAAATGGCATCTCTACAAATGAACGTCTGTCTCAGAGCCTCTGTTTCCTAATCTATTAAGTGGCAAGTTTTTGTTTTTGTTTTGTTTTTTGTTTTTTGCTTAAAACATGGCATTGCAAGAGGACTGAATGAAATAATGTATTTAAAGTATCTGCAAATCTAAATCAGTCTTCACATAAAGAAATCATAACCATGTAGTATACATAGTAGCAACAAATGAATGGAACAGCCAGCATGCCCCAGGAATGGGGGGGGGGAGGATCACACCAAGTTAATAGGGAGTTTATGCAAATTTTTTGGGAGGGTCAGAGCTTGAGCTTCTTCTAGAGTGACAGTCTAAGGGATCTTGTCATGTGATTCTGAGTACCTGCCTCAGCATCTGGTACTATGCATGGTGGATAGTCCAAACCTGTGTTTGTTACATAGATGAAGGAAGACGAAATAATATGCTGTTAAGGCAAGTTAGAGTGTCTGCTGAATTGTACGGGCTCTAGATGAAAACTCTTGCTAATGATCAAAAATCACCTTTGGGGTGCCTATTTGGTTGGGGTAAGGGGCATGCTACTTTGTCCCATAGCTTTCATTTTTCCTCCCTTCAATCAAGTAGTTTCCTTTCTCTCTTAAAATGATTATATTCCCAATAGGGCTAAGAAGTTTTAACTGAAAACATGGGAAGATACTGCTCGCTATGGTAAGCTAGAAGAGAAATACACATAATCTTTTGAACTTTTATGAAATATGGACTCTTTATAAACGAATGAGTCATTTATAAAATTTTCAATCTTTATACCTTTTTTTTTCTTAAAGAAAAACATCCTGAGCTGCTAGGTACTATTTAGTCTTGCCAATAGCAAAAACCCATACATTGCCTCCAGCTAGAATTCAATACTCCCTATTTTTCCTTGCATCTTATAAAAAAATAGTTTTTAAATTAAAATTTCTTTACACTAGGGAATATCCTACTTTGGAATGTCATGAGTTCCTACGTAAAGGGGGGGCAGTTCTACATTGTTTTTGATTTTACAAGTTGAACATTTCAATAAATCATTTGCACCCACCAGTAATAGTTATGGTCTCCATTTCCCCTAGAAGATGACATTCCACGAGCCACTTTTAGCCATAGTTAACTGAAACGCGTGCATAAATCGGTTCGCTCCGCTCCCCCTCGCTGCTTCTTCGCGAGAGGACGTCGGCGAAGGGCTGCCTCGCCTGATTGCTCCAGTCTCCTCAGCAGCAGAGGGATTAGACACATGCGCACGGTTGGTCTCTTTGTGTGCACCAGGAAGGGCTCGGCGTCGATTTACACTTCCTAATGGGGCAAAGACCTGGAACGCGAGCGTGTGCTCAGGAACAAAAATGCACGTACACAAGGCCACTGAAATAAACAATTGTCTCGCTCCCATTTGCCTTCTCCTCTTTGGAAGCATCCCCATCGCCCTTTCCCCGGTGTCCAGTTGGGGAGTGGACACTGAGAGCTCCGGAATGAGGAGCCGTGTCCTCAGGAATCCCGCACCCGGGAGAGCGATGCGGGCAGAGGGAGCCCGGGGGGGGGGGGGCG